>NC_025997.2:100987773-101290278 GCF_000442705.2 Elaeis guineensis | reverse complement strand
TTCAAAGATGAAAAGTAGAAGGAGAAGTTTCAGATCTGAGACGCTCTCAGAAAACCAAGATCAGGAACCAGATTAGGGTTTCAGGGTTAGATCTTGAAACTTTTTCAAGATCATACAGCGGAAGACTAAAATAAATCAAAATTTATTTTTAAAACAAGAAAATCTAGATCTAAGATCCTATTACATGATTATTACATAGCATTAAATCAAAAATTAAAATATATAAATATAGCATGAACTACATGTTGATCATATCAACATGTTTCTATACTACATCTAATGTATGTATTAAACAATAGATCAGATCTATTACCTTGCAAGTTAGATGCCTAACCTCGCTGATCCGGGCTTAAGGATGATGTTGCAAGCCGCACACGTCCGGCCTCTAGGAGTCATCCACACGAGCCCACGAATCTCGATCAGAAGTCCTGCTTCAGGAAATCAGCACAGTATGCTAGTACTGCGCTGATCCTTCTTGATGGTTGATCAGGTGCCTCCTTCTTCTCGATTTGGACTCTTCCAATGATGAAAAATAGAAGGAGGAGTTTCAGATCTGAGACGCTCTCAGGAAACTCAAGATGGAGGGAGGAAAGATATGAAAACAAAACCCTAGAAGAAGACCCTCTTCTTCTTCACGTTTTTCTCTCTAGACACCCAAACTTGCATCTTTTATATCTCCACGACCCAAAGGTATTTCTCTCTGATTTTTGGATGGCACAAATGTCTCTCAAATATCTGACTTCTCTTAAAATTTCGTGAAGAAACGCATCTTATATAAAGAGATATGATAGAGTCCTTGTCTAGGTCAAACACCTAGTCAAGGCTTATCCAAACATGGCAATTTAAGGGACGCCCAACTCTTGAGCACCTCCTTCATATCTTGTGCATGGATCACTAGAAAAGGGTGCACAATGTATACCCTAAAAGCCACGAAAATTCCAAAAAAAAATGGATAAATTCGGTGCAAAATTGAAAGAGTTTTGGATTTCTAAAACTCTATCTCATAGAATTCGAAATCCAAACTTATTCCTTTTAGATTTGATCCAAACTACCTTCCATGTAAAAAGAAGAGAGGAGACTTTTGTGAATGTGGGAGAGATCTGGGAGAAAGCTTTTGTCACACAAAATAAGTGGAGATTGGCATTGAATAAGAGAGAGGGCGTGGAGAAGGCTTATGTGTGCAAGGTGGAATCCTAGTCTTACTAGGATTCTGTCCTATGACTTGTTTTAATTTGGTTTCCCAAACCAAATCAAATTAAAATTAGATCAACCCAATTAAAATAGGTCTTAACTCAATTAAGAACCTAATTTAATCAGATTTAAATTAGATTTAAATCTGATTTAATTTTTCAATCAAATTAAAAATTAGATTGACCCAAGTCCTAGTTGAACTAGGACTAGTTTTTCCTTGCACTTGGCTTATCCAATAAACCAATTGGACTTGATCCAATCAAGCCCAAACTAAATCTAATTAAATAATATTTAATTAGACTTAATCTCAGCCCATTGTCTTAATCAAATTAAGCCAATTAGCAATCAAATTGCTAATCGATCCTCCTGCAACACTTGAACTGGGTTAAATGTCAATCGTATTGATCATTTAACCCTAGAACGATTCTTAATCGTTGATCAACCCATCCGATCGGATCATGACCTCTAATGTGTGTGACCTCATAGGTCCGAACCTAAGCCGGTAGCATAGGAACAAATTCCTATACCAATCGAAGTGACAATCTAGTAATGGTACCTGACGATCGGATAGGTCGAATGTGTAGAACAACATCCTTAGAACCCATGCGGATATAGTTTTCATATAATTCATCCCCTTGACCAAAATGATTATAGGACACCCCAGAGCTCAACTATCAACTCTGATCAGGTTGTCCACATTGTATTTCAAAATATCAAATCCATCTGATGGATTACCCTGGCCAAGGTTTTGCTAAATTGAAATACAGCGACTCATTCTTCTCCAACTCTTGGAGTGGTCAATCCCATCTCGATCACACTCTGACTTTGCAAGTACTTGACTGTGCCCAGAATCCTTCCGTTCCTGAATTAAAAATTCAGTTAGTCCAGTACCAAAGCACAGTGAGTTGCTTGCAAGTCACTGAGGCGATCTCAGGTCTAAGGGACACTTATACCTATATCCCATCAGAGACATTCTCGACAGCAGAATACTCTAGAGTTGGTCACGTTCAATGATGATGTACCCTTACATCTCACCTGTATGCCATACCAGTGTCTCCACACTCCTTGGTTAAGAGGACAACCAACCCATATGGCCTACAGCGACCTATGCTCGATAGAAGCTGTTGTCCTTATTAACAGCCTATCATTTGGTCGTGAATTGTTTTAAAGACTAATCGATAAATCCTCTCTTTATCGAATCTAAATAGTCCTAAGGACTTTATCATAACAACGGAGTTCATTAGAAGATGAAAGCTTATGATGAAAATGTCAAATATATTTTATTTATTAACAAATCAGTTACAACACTTGGTTGCTCAACCGTCAACAGCTTGACGATTGGCTTTTTGGGACACATTTCCCAACAACTCCCACTTGTCCTAAAGCCACTCGGCACAGTATCTAATACCCATCTTCGACTTGTGGTTGTCGAACTCCTTTATTGCCAGGGCTTTAGTAAAGGGGTCGGCTAAGTTCTCTTTTCCATCGATCTTCTGAAGGTCGACATCACCTCGATCCACGATCTCTCAGACCAGGTGGAAGCGGTGCAAGATGTGCTTCGTCCGCTGATATGCTTTGGGTTCCTTCACCTGAGCTATGGCACCAGTGCTGTCGCAGTAGAGCAGTACCGGACCATCGAGGGAGGGTGCTTCTCCGAGCTCGTTGATGAATTTCCTCAGCCACACAGCTTCCTTCGCGGCATCCGATGCTGCGATGTACTCTGCTTCACAAACAGAGTCTGCCACAGTATGCTGCTTGGAACTCTTTCAGCAGATGGCTCCACCATTCAGAGTAAAGATATAACCCGACACACTCCTGCTGTCATCATGGTCAGATTGAAAGCTGGAGTCTGTGAACCCCACAAGTTTCAAATCTGACTCGCCATAAACCAACCATTGGTCCTTAGTATTTCTCAAATACTTAAGGATGGCTTTAACCACTTTCCAGTGGTTTTCTCCAGGATCAGATTGGTAACTACTCACTACTCCTAGTGAGTATGCCACATCTGGTCTTGTACATGTCATGGCGTACATGATAGATCCCATAGCTGAAGCATATGGGACTCTACTCATACGCTCTCTCTCTTCAGGAGTTGTCGGACAATCCTTTTTAGAGAGAGAAATTTTTTGGCCTATCGGTAGATAGCCCTTCTTGAAATTCTCCATGCTGAACCTCTTCAGCACAGTGTCTATGTACATGGACTGGGATAACCCAAGCATCCTTTTAGATCTATCCCTATAGATCTTCATCCCTAGGATGTAGGATGCTTCACCCAAGTCCTTCATGAAGAACTGTGATGACAATCAAACTTTTATTCCCTGTAGTGCGGGGATGTCATTCCCGATTAAGAGAATGTCATCCACATACAAGACAAAAAATACCACAACTGGACCATTTGCCCATTTATAGATGCAGGGCTCTTCTCCATTCTTAATGAAGCCATACGTTTTGATCACCTTATCAAAACGCATGTTCCAACTCCGAGAAGCTTGCTTCAATCCATAAATGGATCTCTGAAGCTTGCACACCTTGGACTCATCTGTGGATGAAACCCCTCAGGTTGTATCATATACACCTCTTCGATCAGCTCTCCATTCAGGAAAGCTGTCTTTACATCCATCTGCCAGATCTCATAATCTAGATGGGCAGCTATTGCAAGCATTATCCGAATAGATTTGAGCATTGCCACAGGGAAAAATATTTCGTCATAGTCAATACCATAACGTTGACGATACTCTTTGATGACCAGACGGGCTTTATAGGTCTCCACCTTTCCGTCTGCGCCCCTCTTCCTTTTGAAGACCCATTTACACCCAATGGGTTTAACCCCTTCAGGTGGGTCAACCAATGTCCATACATCGTTGATCTTCATGGACTCCATTTCAGATTTCATGGCTTCAAGCCATTTCTCGGAATCAGGTCTCTGCATTGCATCCATATAGGTGATCGGATCCTCATTATTCTCATCAAGTTTGATGGGATCACCGTCTCGGACCAAGAAACCGTAGTATCTGTCCGGTTGATGCGGTACTCTACCATATTGCCTTAATGGTGCAGGTATATTGGGCTCCGAATATGATCTAATCATATCAGACTCAGGTTCAGCTATTGGTGTCGGTCCTTCTACCTGTTGAACTTCATCAAGTTCAATCTTAGAGGCAACGGTTCCTTCACCAAGGAACTCCTTTTCTAAAAAGATTGCCTTAAGGCTGACGAACACCTTTTGTTCATCAGCATGGTAGAAAAAATATCCTTTTATCTCTTTGGGGTACCCTATGAATGAGCATTTGTCAGACCTAGGTCCAAGTTTGTCTGTGACTAATCGTTTGACATAGGCCGGGCACCCCCAGACCCTAAGGTGTGAAAGTACTGGCTTACGCCCTATCCATATCTCATATGGAGTCTTAATTACAGACTTACTTGGAACCCTATTTAACAGATAACAGGTCGATTCGAGTGCATATCCCCAGAAGGATATCGGCAAGCTAGCAAAACCCAACATGGATCGGACCATGTCTAACAGAGTCCGATTCCTCCTTTTAGACACACCATTATGCTGTGGTATTCCTGGAGGAGTCCATTGGGAGAGAATCCCATTCTCTCCTAGATATGTGAGAAATTTACTAGAAAGGTATTCTCCTCCTCGATCAGATCGAAGAGTTTTAATACACTTTCCAGTTTATTTTTCTACTTCACTTCGAAATCGTTTGAACATTTCAAATGAATCCGACTTATGTTTCATCAGATAGACATATCCATATCGGGATAGGTCATCCGTGAAAGTTATGAAGTAGAAATATCCACCTCTAGCACTGGTGCTCATGGGCCCGCATACATCAGTATGTACAAGAGCTCTGTAGCTCTCTCTCACCTTTTTCAGTAAAAGGTGATTTGGTCATTTTACCAAGAAGACAGGACTCACAGGTTGGAAGTGATTCACAATCACTGACTTTGAGGATTTCCCCTTGAGTCAACCTATTTATTCTGTTCTTGTTTATATGACCTAGCCTAAGTGCCATAAGTAGATATCTGACACACTATCTAATCTAGGGTGCTTGCCAGTTGAATAGACTCTTATCAGGCTTGATCTTTTTGGTCTGGCTCTGCACAAATGTCCCAGCCTGAACATGCACCTTCTTGACTTTCTTCTTCTTGTTCTTCTTCCCTTTCTCAAAAGGTCGAGAACCAGAAGACGAACCTCCCACTGAGTTCACCGACTCCTTGAGGAATTGGTGATCCTTCTCAAAGTTCTGAAGCAACCCCAGTAACCCATGGTAGTTTACTTCAAGCTTTGTCATTCTATAATGAGTGAGGAATGGGAGATAAGACTTGGGCAGCGAGTTCAGTATTGCATCTTTCTCAAGCTGCTCATGCAAGGAAAAGTCGAGCTTGCTCAATCATTCCATCAGCTCGATCATGTACAATACATGATCAGTGATAGAGGCACCATCCCGTATTTTGGCGTTGAAGATGGCACAACTAGTCTTGTGCCTCTCCACATCATCGGGTGTGCCAAAGGCATCCTCCAACACTTGAACCATGTCCTTTGGCTGAGCCATCTCGAATCTGTGACTGAACTCGTCGCTCATAGCAGCCAGTATGATACAGCGCACCATGGTCCGGTCACTGAGCCACTTCTGGTAAGTGTCTCTGACTGTTCCACGTGCATTGGCAGTTGGCTCCTCAGGTGCAGGATCCATTATCACATATAGGATCCGTTCATGCTCCAGGACTATCTTCAACTTTCGGTACCAGCTACCGAAGTCGGGTCCCACCAACTTATCATTGTCCAACAATGATCAGAGCGATAGGGAAGTGGCCATATTTGCACAAAGGAGAACCATAACCTAATTAGTAATTGATTCATTAAACCTAAGGATTTAGACTTTAATCAAAAGGTTTCTCCCACTATTTTATCGAATTGGTAGCCTCTACCTCCAATTCGAGGAATTACACTAATTCCTTAGCGGGTACTAGAATCCACTTAGACTGCGCACAAGCCCAACTTTGGTTGGCCAACCCATGTACATCTAAGGGTAGGTTCATAACCAATTGTTTCTCTAAACAATTTCTAGTAATTTTAATTTTGCCCCAGAAACCTAATCAGTAGGCTTTGGCCTCCACTGTAAGGATCCGGTTAGGTCCAACCATTAACATTATCATACTTGGTGTATCTAACCAACGAATGATTAAGCCCAACTTTGGTTGGCTCACCTAACCACCATTAGAGAGACACTTCCAAGTCATCATATGATGAGTGATAATTCTATTAGTCAACAACCACCAGGCCTTTGGGTCTGCAATGATTATTGAGTTCATGGACTCATTATCAAACACCTTAATGGGAGGCTATGACTCAGTTATCTCCATAACTTTATCATTTTAAGGACCTAATAATTTTAGAGGATTTAAATAATATAGAGGATGAGGTCAGATGAACCAGCTTATCATGATCCTCCCACTGACTTCACCAAGTCAGCTTAAGGGAGACCATTAAAAGGGCTGGTCTAGGAGCACCTAAATCAGTCACATTGATTTACCTAGCTGACATGGGTTAGCTCGAATAGTCAAGTGATCCGATCAAAACATAATTTCACCAAGAGGCCAGGTAAGTTTAATCAGTGGGAGGGTCTGCCTAAGCTTGCCTTAGACACCATCAGAAATGGCCAGGTAAGCGGGCTCCCAATTAAAAACCACCGATCTGGTTTACCTTAGACACCAATTGGTTTAATTAGTTTCGATTAGATCAACCTAACAGTTCGTGCTAGACCGCTTAGCCAAAAATCAAGTCCATTTGATTCTCGTTAAAGACATGGACTTGACCAACTATAACTATTGTAATTGATCTAGAGAATCCTTGACCTAATCTAAGACAACAATTGATTAGATTTAGTCAATTCTCTAATTAAGTCCATCTTTAATCTAACCATAGGTCTAACCCAATTAATGGACCTAATTTCCACTAACCCATTAACCCAATGTGTTATGATTTGTGTCTTAGGTTCTTCAATTCACAATCCTAGAACCTAATCAAATAACTTCTTAATTCTTAATTAAGTTTTGGGCTGAGGGTTGGGTTTGGCTTTTCAAAAAAAATAATTTTCATATTTGTAAAATAATTTTACAATATGATTCTACCAATCATATTGCATGTTTGATTCATAATCAAGATGCAAGTGAAATAAACATGAAACTACTTTAGATCTAATCTAAACAGGTTCATGTAATTGAAATAATTTCAATTTTAAATAATTTTTTTGCATAAAAATTATTAACAAAGAGATTTTATTTCAGATTTAAAATTTTTTTAAATCTAATAAATCATAAATTTAATCTAGATCATATCTAACAAATTTATGATTAAAGATAGATCTACACAAACTAGGACAACCTTTGCACTGTAAGAGGTAAACCTTACAGCAGGACAACCTTGCAGTTTGTGATTGATCTAAAATTTTAATTTCAGATTTAATAATCAGATTATAAATTAGATCTAATCTAAAAAATAATCTAAGAATGTATAAATAATCATATAATAAAGAACCTGGGCTTTGATACCAATTGTAGGAACCAGATCTAGGGTTTCAGGGTTAGATCTTGAAACTTTTTCAAGATCATACAGCGGAAGACTAAAATAAATAAAAATTTATTTTCTAAAACTAGTGAATCCTTAGATCTAAGATCCTATTACATGATTATTACATAACATTAAATCAAAAATTAAAATATATAAATATAGCATGAACTACATGTTGATCATATCAACATGTTTCTATACTACATCTAATGTATGTATTAAACAATAGATCAGATCTATTACCTTGCGATTTAGATGCTCTAACCTCACTGATCTGGGCTTAAGGATGATGTTGCAAGCCGCACACACGTCCGACCTCTAGGAGTCATCCACACGAGCCCACGAATCTCGATCAGAAGTCCTGCTTCAGGAAATCAGCACAGTATGCTAGTACTGCGCTGATCCTTATTTGATGGTTGATCAGGTGCCTCCTTCTTCTTGATTTGGACTCTTCCAAAGATGAAAAATAGAAGGAGGAGTTTCAGATCTGAGACGCTCTCAGGAAACTCAAGATGGAGGGAGGAAAGATATGAAAACAAAAACCCTAGAAGAAGACCCTCTTCTTCTTCACGTTTTTCTCTCTAGACATCCAAACTTGCATCTTTTATATCTCCACTACCCAAAGGTATTTCTCTATAATTTTTGGATGGCACAAAGGTCTCTCAAATCTATGACTTTCTCTAAAATTTCATGAAGAAACTCATCTTATATAGGGAGATATGATAGAGTCCTTGTCTAGGTCAAACACCTAGTCAAGGCTTATCCAAACATGGCAATTTAAGGGACGCCCAACTCTTGAGCACCTCCTTGATATTTTTGTGCATGGATCACTAGAAAAGGGTGCACAATATATACCCTAAAATCCATGAAAATTCCAAAAAAAATTGGATAAATTCGGTGCAAAATTGAAAGAGTTTTGGATTTCTAAAACTCTATCTCATAGAATTCGAAATCCAAACTTATTCCTTTTAGATTTGATCCAAACCACCTTCCATGTAAGAAAGAAGAGAGGAGACCTTTTGTGAATGTGGGAGAGATCTGGGAGAGGGCTTTTGTCACACAAAATAAGTGGAGATTGGCATTGAATAAGAGAGAGGGCGTGGAGAAGGCTTAGTGGCGCAAGGTGGAATCCTAGTCTTACTAGGATTCTGTCCTATGACTTGTTTTAATTTGGTTTCCCAAACCAAATCAAATCAAAATTAGATCAATCTAATTAAAATAGGTCTTAACCTAATTAAAAACCTAATTTAATCAGATTAAATTAGATTTAAATCTGATTTAATTTTCCAATCAAATTAAAAATTAGATTGACCCAAGTCCTAGTTGAACTAGGACTAGTTTTTCCTTGCACTTGGCTTATCCAATAAACCAATTGAACTTGATCCAATCAAGCCCAAACTAAATCTAATTAAATCATATTTAATTAGACTTAATCTCATCCCATTGGCTTAATCAAATTAAGCCAATTAGCAATCAAATTGCTAATCGATCCTCCTGCAACACTTGTACTGGGTTAAATATCAATCGTATTGATCATTTAACCCTAGAACGATTCTTAATCGTTGATCAACCATCCGATTGGATCATGAACTCTAATGTGTATGATCTCATAGGTTCGAACCTAAGCCGATAGCATAGGAATAAATTTCTATACCAATCGAAGTGACCATCTAGCAATGGTACCCAACGACCGGATAGGTCGAATGTGTAGAACAACATCCTTAGAACCCATGCGGATATAGTTTTCATATAATTCATCCCCTTGGCCAAAATGATCATAGGACACCCCAGAGCTCAACTGTCAACTCTGATCAGGTTGTCCACATTGTATTTCAAAATATCAAATCCATCTGATGGATTACCCTGGCCAAGGTTTTGCTAAATTGAAATACAGCGACTCATTCTTCTCCAACTCTTGGAGTGGTCAATCCCATCTCGATCACACTCTAACTTCGTAAGTACTTGACTGTGCCCAGAAGCCTTCCATCCCTGAATTAGAAATTCAGTTAGTCCAGTACCAAAGCATAGTGAGTTGCTTGCAAGTCACTGAGGCGATCTCAGGTCTAAGGGACACTTATACCTATATCCCATCAGAGACATTCTCGACAGCAGAATACTCTGGAGTTGGTCACGTTCAATGATGATGTACCCTTACATCTCACCTGTATGCCATACCACTGTCTCCACACTCCTTGGTTAAGAGGACAACCAACCCATATGGCCTACAGCGACCTATGCTCGATAGAAGCTGTTGTCCTTATTAACAGTCTATCATTTGATCGTGAATTATTTTAAAGACTAATCGATAAATCCTCTCTTTATCGAATCTAAATAGTCCTAAGGACTTCATCATAACAACGGAGTTCATTAGAAGATGAAAGCTTATGATGAAAATGTCAAATATATTTTATTTATTAACAAATCAGTTACAATACTTGGTTGCTCAACCGTCAACAGCTTGACGATTGGCTTTTTGGGATACATTTACCAACAGAAAGATATGTAAACAAACAACCCTAGAAGAAGACCCTCTTCTTCTTCTCGTTTCTCTCTCTAGACACCCTAACTTGTGTCTTTTATATCTCCACGACCCAAAGGTCTTTCTCACTAATTTTTGGATGGCCCAAAGGACTCTCAAATCTCTATCTTTTTCAAAAATTTTATGAAGAAACTCATTTTATATAGAGAGATATGATAGAGTCCTTGTCTAGGTCAAATACCTAGTCAAGACTTATCCAAACATGGCAAGTTAAGGGGCGCCCAACTCTTGAGCACCTCTTCCTTATTTTTGTGCATGGATCACTAGAAAAGGATACATAATATGTACCCTAAAAGTCATAAAAATTCTAAAAAAAATTTGGATAGATTCGGTGCAAAATTGAAAGAGTTTTGGATTTCTAAAACTCTATCTCATAGAATTCGAAATCCAAACTTATTCCTTTTTTGATTTGATCCAAACCACCTTCCATGTAAGAAAGAAGAGAGGAGACCTTTTGTGAATGTGGGAGAGACCTGGGAGAGGGCTTTTGTCATACAAAATAAGAGGAGATTGGCATTGAATGAGAGAGAGGGCGTGGGGAAGGCTTATGTGGTGCAAGGTGGAATCCTAGTTTTACTAGGATTCTATCGTATGACTTGTTTTAATTTGGTTTCTCAAACCAAATCAAAACAAAATTAGATAAATCCAATTAAAATAAGTCTTAACCCAATTAAAAATCTAATTTAATCAGATTAAATTAGATTTAAATCTGATTTAATTTTCTAATCAAATTAAAAATTAGATTGATCCAAGTCCTAGTTGAACTAGGACTAATTTTTTTTCTTGCACTTGGCTTATCCAATAAACCAATTGGACTTGATCCAATCAAGCCCAAACTAAATCTAATTAAATTATATTTAATTAGACTTAATCTCAACCCATTGGCTTAATCAAATTAAGCCAATTAGCAATCAAATTGCTAATCGATCCTCCTGCAACACTTGCACTGGGTTAAATATCAATCGTATTGATCATTTAACCCTAGAATGATTCTTAATCGTTGATCAACCATCCGATCGGATCATGAACTCTAATGTGTGTGACCTCATAGGTCCAAACCTAAGTCGGTAGCACAGGAATAAATTTTTATACCAATTGAAGTGACCATCTAGCAATGGTACCCGACGATCGGATAGGTCGAATGTATAGAACAACATCCTTAGAACCCATGCGGATATAGTTTTCATATAATTCATCCCCTTGACCAAAATGATCATAGGACACCCTAGAGTTCAACTATCAACTCTGATCAGGTTGTCTACATTGTATTTCAAAATATCAAATCCATCTGATGGATTACCCTGGCCAAGGCTTTGCTAAATTGAAATACAGCGACTCATTCTTCTCCAACTCTTGGAGTGGTCAATCCCATCTCGATCACACTCTGACTTCGCAAGTATTTGACTGTGCCCAGAAGCCTTCCATCTTTGAATTAGAAATTCAGTTAGTCCAGTACCAAAGCACAGTGAGTTGCTTGCAAGTCACTGAGGCGATCTCAAGTCTAAGGGACACTTATACCTATATCTCATCAGAGACATTCTCGACAGCAGAATACTCTGGAGTTGGTCATGTTCAATGATGATGTACCAGTATATCTCACCTGTATGCCATACCAGTGTCTCCACACTCTTTGGTTAAGAGGACAACCAACTCATATGGCCTATAGCGACCTATGCTCGATAGAAGCTGTTGTCCTTATTAATAGCCTATCATTTGGTCGTAAACTATTTTAAGGACTAATCGATAAATCCTCTCTTTATTGAATCTAAATAGTCCTAAGGACTTCATCATAACAACGGAGTTCATTAAAAGATGAAAGCTTATGATGAAAATGCCAAATATATTTTATTTATTAACAAATCAATTACAATACTTGGTTGCTCAACCATCAACAACTTGACGATTGGCTTTTTGGGACACATTTTCCAACACAATAAATATCACATCTGATTGAATCGATCAAAGAAGGCTCTGATACCACTGTTGGATTTTGGATCACGCAACAGAAGACTGAATTTCAAAATTTTTATGAAATCTGATAAACCCGAAATCCAAAATCTTAGGATCTCCCTTAGTGTATTCAATCAAATATATATGCCTATAAGTGAGGTTTAGAAATGAAACCTTAGGTTGGTGAAGAATGGAAGAAGTCAGTATCCTTTCTTTTTCATGAGGCACCCAAACGTTCGCCCTCCAACAGGTGATCCACACGAAATCAGGATCAAAGAAATGCTCCGACAGAATCTTGCCTTATCAAATTCTCCTCTCGAGAACTATCTTGCCTTGCTAGGATTAATTTCCAGCACTTTTTCATCTATTCTCTCTTAAATGGCCTAAACCCCTCTCTTTGCCTTTCAAAAGGATCTTCCTGAACCCTTGTCCTAATGGAAGACTCTTTATCTTGAAGTCTAAGACCTTGTCTTAAAGAAGACCCCTTGTCTTAAAACTACAAGACCTTGTCTTAACAAGGGAAGGAAGAAACTTTATCGGACTTTTGATTGATTTTTATCCAGACCAAGGGGACGTATTTATAACGTACGAATAGATGCTAATATATCTATTCATAAAAGCCTTGAATCTGGTTATTAACGTATCAAATACGTCCTTTAATCAGAATGACCGTTGTTATGCGTTATGAATTCATACGACGTTTAAGCATCGTATGACTTCTTTTCAATAACCGAACTCCCTTATAGTTGTTTGACCAAGTCAAACCTGATCTTAGCCATCCAAATTCCATGCCATAATCTGATTAAGGCCTTGGATTTAATTTAAAACCCCGAGAGAGAATTGATACGTGAAAAGTTACGAAGAATTTTCAGCCTTCTAGAACTGGCGCCACCAAGACCCCATCTTGGCCCTCCAAATGTGTTTTGACTTGATCAAATCACTCAACCAAAGGTGGGGATTAAATATTGGCCCTCTAATCCTTATCCCATATTGCCCAGCTATGCAACCCAAGAGGGGGGGGGTGAATTGAGTTTCTAAAAATTTTAAGCTTAACTAATGACTTATGAGAAATGTTTAACAAAGCTAAATAGATAGAGTGAGTAGAATTAATTCAAGGCTAATAGCAAAAGCAAGAATGCAAGAAAATAATGAAGAGATAAAGAAGAGCAATTAGACACACACCGAACACAAGAATTTATAGTGGTTCGGTGCCAACCTTGCACCTACATCCACTCCCCAAGCTCCTACTTGGGAATTTCAATCCACTAATCTTGTATTCAACCCGAATACAAACGTCAGAAACTCTGACTATAGCTATCCCAAGCTAGACCACTTATTTCACGGGTACAAGCCAACCGAATACACTCTGATTCTAGGTTCGGATCCACCTTCCTTTATTTTGGAACCCTTCCAAAACAAAACCAATCACTCAAACTGAGTATAACAATTTATAGTACAATTAAGCATAAAGAAAAGCTCCTTCAATGAGCGAATATAACTTTAAATACACTTTACTTAAGAGAAGAAGACCCTTTTTAGATTTTCTCAAGGTGGATGGAGACTTGAAAGTGCACTTGAGGAGTTGGTGAGCTTGGATTAAAGGCTTCTTGAAAGCTTTGAATGAGCTCTTGCTTAGGGCTGAAACGTTGGCTTGAAATCTCTTTTTCAAAATCTCTCTCTTTGAATCCTCTCTTTTGTTCTTCTTATTCTTCTTTCTATTCTCCTTTTTGATTTCCATATTTTTGTCCCTTTTATAACTTCAAGAAATAGTGAAAAATATTCTATGCTGAAAAAGAGCCGTTAGACCACAATAAATGAGCATTAAAAGTATTTAAAATGGATAAAAAACTAGCCGTTGTGGAAAATCGTCACATGCCTGGGGGTCGACTCATGGGTCGACTCATGCCTGGGGGTCGACTCATGGGTCGACCTCTGTGGAAAATCGTCACAGAAGTGAACGGGATCCATGGTTCTGTAAAACTGGCAAAAAGACCCGCAGAGGTCGACTCATGAGTCGACTCATGCCTTGGGGGTCGACTCATGGGTCGACTCACAGGTTTTACCAAGTTTGTGCCGGCCAAAAAAATCAGTGTGCCAGTCATCTCATGTGCCATGAGTCGACTCATGGGTCGACTCATGATTTTCAATCATGCATATCTTTCAAAATACAAGTCCAAAATTAATAAAATTTTCACCATTGGATCACAAATCTTTTGTTCTATCATTTGATACTATCAAATCAGGATTTTGATAAAATTATAATTTTGCCCCTGACGAGCAATAAGTCTTTTTCAAGTGAAAATCATTGGTACCCCTTCAACTGCTTTGTAATTATCAAAATTAATCTAAGGAGCAACAATCTCCCCCTTTTTGATGATGACAAAACACTTGAACAAAAGCATCTATGTGAATCAATGATCATGAATTTCAAGGGAATGAAATGCATTATAGGTAGTTTGAAGATAAATAAAAAATTTACTACCAACTTGAAAATTACTTATAAGTGCATTTGCTTGAAAAGAAGATTGATTCTTTTGGCATGTGATACATGTACCCATTTGCATAAGTAATTTGCCTATTGCTTAATGATTTGAAAATTTGCTCATTTGATTATGTGATTTTGGTATCAGAGTAGAAAATTTATTTTTATTATCAGAGCAAAGCAGAATTTACCTTATGATTTGAGAATTGCGTGTTTGAAAATATCTCATTTGCTCATTTGCTTGTTTTTCAAATTTCTTAGCATCTTGAAAATTCGCTCATTCTCATTTGATTATTTAGTTTTAGTATCAGAGCAAGTTGCATCTTGAAAATTTGCTCATTCTCATTTGATTATTTAGTTTTAGTATCAGAGCAAGTTTAACAATTAAGTGTATCAATACATGTCTAAGAATTAATTATAAAGTATATCAGAGCATGTCAAATTTTAAGATGTATCAGAGCATGTCTAATTTTAAAGCATATCAGAGTATGTCTAAGAAGTAATTTTAAAGGTTGCTCATTTGCTTTGTACTTAGCAATTCATCCATTTTGTTAGCAATCTTGTTTTTGATATTTTAATTTCTCCCAATTCACTCATTTTATTTTTAAGTCTTTTATTTATCTTTCTTTTGATACTTTTGCTTAGCAATTCATTCATTGTATTTTTAAGTTATTTAATAATCTTGCTTTTGATACATTTGCTTAGCAATTCACTCATTGTATTTTTAAGTCATTTAATAATCTTGCTTTTGATACATTTGCTTAATTTCTCCCCCTTTTTGACATCATCAAACATTGTTAACTCCCCCTCTTTTTTTGAATACATTTTCTCTGTAATGTTTCTTCAAACTTCTTGTGCTAATCATTAATGTTTACTCCTCCTGAATACAGCAATCATAAAACAAAATATGCCATTGAGTACCATAGATATGAATTAGCAACAAAGAGAAGATATATAATCAAGAGATGATTGATACCATTACAAAGAGTAGATATATAATTAAAAGATGATTAAAACCATAGTTGTTTCAATACATATTTCATAATATAAAAGTCAACTAGTTAACATCATTACATGGCCCAAATGATAGATCCTAGAAAGAACAACAGACATGACTAACAACAAGGATCTAGTAGAACACATGACTCCATGGATCAGAATCAGATGTATCAGAGATGGGGTGGAGAGATGATGGATCACGACCAAGGACTCGTCCTCTACCCCGTCTGCCTCTGCCACGAGTGGAGGTGCTGGCACGAGTAGGTGGGTGAGATGATCCTGAAGGCTGAGAACGTTCAGAGGTCAAAGACTGGACTGCAAGAGAGAGCCTGATGGAATCAAGAACGTTCAGAGCTCTCGAAACAGATTGAAGCAGTGCAGTGAACTGTGTAGAAGCATGCTCACTAGAGCCTCTGATCTCTCTCCTCAAGAACTCATAACCACCCTCCAATACACCTCTGAGCCTGCCAGCCTCCGCAGTAAGGTCTGTGACCTCAATAGTGCACTCCTGTGGCTGAGGATGGGCCAAAGCTAAGACTTGCCCCTGCAAGTCAAGTACTCTCCCAGTCAGTCTCAAAATGCAATCCTCGAGCTACTGAATTCGAACAGACTGATCTGAGATCATCTGAAATACTGTAGAGATATGGAGGATCAAGGTCTGATCAGATGTATCTAATGATGTGGATCCCGATGCAAATGTAGAAGTGCTCCACTGACGAGAAAGCAAGGAAGCCACACGTTGAGAAATCTGCTCAATCTGATCATCAGCCAATCTGTACTCTGAGGGAGGTGCTCTACTGTCTGGCTGCTGAACTGGTGTGTGCCTCCTGGTGGACTCTGAAGGGCCAGCCTCTGGATCTGAACCAAACTGGATATCTAAAGATGCTGCCCTGAAGTCATGGAGAGGTGATGAGGGACCTTCTTCCTCAGCTCTGTCCTCAACTCTATCCTCAGCTCTCTCCTCAGCTCTTTCTTCTGTACCCTTGATCCAACCACCATCAATCCTAGTGAATCCTATGCGGTGCAGAGTGTGTTGGTTGATGGTGTCAGCGTGAGAAAGCTTAGCAGATGCCTCCCCCTCAAAACTGACTCCAAACCTCCTGAATACTAGTGTGAGGGCCATACCAAAAGGCAGATGTGCCTTGGATCTATTCAGTGTTTCTCTCATGGCCTCAATCATTAAAGCAGGGAGGTTTAAGGGGGTTTGAGTGATCACATGAAACATTATACAAATATCTCAGCCAGAAAGGATGTCATGCCTACCACTCCTCGGAAAGAAAAGCTTTGTTACTAATTGATGTAGAATTCTCATTTCAATTGATAAGATTTTGGCTTCTAATTTATTTAGACTTCCCGAGTAAGTTCCTCCTAAAATTACAATGATCCCTTCTTCCTTCACTGTGAGTTCCATGTTAGAATATCCCTCACAGGGCAAATATAGAATCTCTCCCAAAATAATAGGATCTAAGCAGATATCAATTCTCTTAACAGTAGAAGTTACTGTTCCATTGCCATAGTGCAGATTTAGATAAAACTCTCTAACCAAGTCTACATATGTAACTTCCTTGAAAGAACAGTAAAATTCCCAACCTTGGTTTTTGATCTTTGACCCAAAGGAGAAACCCTCTTTTTCAAAAAACTTGAAGTCCACATTCTTGTCGATTTCTACCTTTTTGTCAGAGAGAGGGATTTTGCTAGGGCTAAGGGGAGACTGAGAGGGACCTAGTGCAGACACTGAAGCCGGAATGGGAGTAGAGGTGGTCTGAGAAGCTTGCCTTTTTCTGCGGATGCCTTCTTCCAGCGCACGGACTGATTTCCTTCTTTGAGGGAGTTTCATCTTTGGGGCCATTCTCACCACAAGAGCAGGCAGGGAGACTCGAAAGATCAAATGGGTGAGGAGAAGGAAGGTTACTAGAGGATGGAAAGAGATTTTGGCGGAGAGAAATGATGATTTTGAGAAGAACGGTGGAAGCTAGGGCACGCTCCAACCGCTTTAATCAAGGGAGAAAGATGCGAGAAGCTCCTTTCCCAAGGGGTGATTTGAGGTGGAGATGTGAAGGGAGAATGATCTTTGGGCTAAATCCTTGGTTTTGGAGAGAACGAAGATGAGGACGACGAGTCTTGGAGGGAGGAAGATGAAGAAGAAGAGGGGGTCGGCTCATGAACGGGCTTTAAGTTAAAAAGAAAAGAGCCTGCGGGAAGTTTGCCAAGAATTTCAAGTATGCCATTGGGTCGACCCTAGGGGGTCGACTCATGAATCACAAAAATTCAGAAAAAATATGAATAAATTTCAAAAAAATTTAAAATTTTGGGAGAAAAAATTTTGCTCAATGACAAGTTGTGAGAATGATAATCTTGAGCTTTTAGGTCCAAGAGAGATGATAAAAATTGAGCTCAAAGAAATTTTGACATCGATTTCTTGAAATTGGAGAAACATTTAGGCAAAAGGATCAAGAATTCCTAGATTTCTCCTAATTTCATAGAATCTATCCTCACTAAGGGCCTTTGTAAAGATATCAGCTAATTGATTTTCAGTGCAAACATATTCAAGAATTATATTTTTATTTTGAACATGTTCTCTTATAAAATGATATCTTATTTCAATATGTTTAGACCTTGAATGTTGAATTGAATTTTTAGTTAGATTTATGGCGCTAGTGTTGTCACATCTTATGGGTGTTTCATTAAGTTTGATACCAAAGTCTTCGAGTTGTTGCTTAATCCACAAGATTTGAGCACAACAACTTCCGGCTGCAATGTATTCGGCCTCAGCCGTAGACAGTGCAACCGAATTTTGTTTCTTGCTAAACCAGGAGATTAGGTTAACTCCAAGAAATTGGCAAGTTCCACTAGTGCTTTTTCTGTCTAATCTACATCCAGCAAAATCAGCATCTGAATATCCTATTAAGTTAATTAGTGAGTCCTTAGAGTACCATAATCCTAGAGTTTGAGTACCATTTAAATATCTAAGGATTCTTTTAACAGCATTCAAGTGAGACTCTTTAGGATTAGATTGAAATCTAGCACACAAACAAACACTAAACATGATATCAGGCCTACTTGTAGTTAAATATAATAGAGAGCCAATCATACCTCTATAATACTTTAAGTCTACACATTTACCTTCATCATCCTTGTCAAGCTTACATGAGGGGCTCATGGGTGTGCAATTGGTTTGGAGTTTTCCATTCCAAATCTTTTGAGTAATTCCTTGGTGTACTTGTTTTGGGTGATGGAGATTCCTTCTTTTGTTTGTTTGATTTGGAGTCCGAGGAAGAAAGTAAGTTCTCCCATCATGCTCATCTCGAACTCCCCCTGCATGAGCTTAGCAAAGTCTTGACAAAGAGATTCATTAGTAGACCCAAAAATTATGTCATCATCATAAATTTGTATAACTAACATATTATTTTGATTTCTTTTAATAAAGAGGGTTGTGTCTACATTACCTCTTGAAAAACTATTATTTAGTAAGAATTTGCTTAGCCTATCATACCAAGCCCTAGGTGCTTGTTTTAATCCATATAGAGCTTTATTTAATTTAAAAATATGATTAGGAAAAGCATGATTTTCAAATCCTGGGGGTTGTTCTACATAGACTTCTTCAGCAATATATCCATTCAAAAATACACTTTTGACATCCATTTGAAATAATTTAAATTTCATAAAGCAAGCATATGCAAGTAGAAGTCTAATGGCCTCTAATCTAGCAACAGGTGCAAAGGTCTCATCAAAATCAATTTCTTCTTCTTGATTATAACCTTTAGCAACCAATCTTGCTTTATTTCTTATTACATTTCTATGTTCATCTAATTTGTTCCTAAAGACCCATTTTGCACCAATTATTGAATAATTTTTAGGTCTTGATACTAACGTCCATACATTATTTCTTTCAAATTGATTAAGTTCCTCTTGCATTGCATTAATCCAATTATAATCATTTTCAGCTTCTTCAATAGTTTTTGGTTCAAGATGAGATACAAAAGCACAATGATTAAATACTTCTCTAAGTGAAGAACGAGTTTTTACCCCATGCATAGGATCACCAATAATTAGCTCCTTAGGGTGATTGTGAACATACCTCCATTCTTTGGGTAGGTCATTTGTACCTTGAGATTGTTCTTGATATTCTTCACCTCCCTCATCCTGTTTGTCTTCATGTTCTTTATCTTCTTGAATTGTTGAATCTTTCAGAGTGATCTCCTTCATTCCTTCTATAAGAGGATCTGCATCATCAACATCTTCATTCTTCCTTGAAGGAAGATCGTTAGATTCATCAAAGACAACATGTATAGACTCTTCTACTACTAAAGTTCTTTTGTTAAAAACTCTAAAAGCTTTACTAGTGGAGGAGTAACCAAGAAAGATTGCTTCATCCAATTTTGCATCAAATTTTTCAAGTCTTTCTTTACCATTATTTAACACAAAACATCGGCAACCAAAAATATGAAAATAAGCAATATTAGGTTTTCTTTCTTTCTAAAGCTCATAGGGGGTTTTCTTTAAAATTTGTCTAATCAAAGCACGATTTAAAATGTAACATGCTGTGTTGATTGCTTCTGCCCAAAAATATCTTGGAAGGTTGCTTTCACAAAGCATGGTACGGGCCATTTCTTCTAAGGTTCTATTTTTTCTTTCTACTACCCCATTTTGTTGGGGTGTCCTAGGAGCAGAGAAGTTATGGCCAATTCTCTTTTCATCACAAAAGTTTTCAAAGTCTTGATTTTCAAATCAGTTCCATGATCGCTTTGAATATTTTGAATTAAAAATTCTTTCTCATTAGTGACTTTTCGGTAAAATTTAGTGAAAATATGAAAAGTTTCATCTTTGTGTGCTAAAAAGAAAACCTAAGTAAAACGAGAGTAATCATCTATAATTATAAAACCATATCGTTTTCCTCCTAGACTAGTGGTTCTAGTAGGTCCAAATAAGTTCATATGCAAAAGCTCCAAAGGTCTAGAGGTTGAAACAATATTTTTTGATTTAAATGAAACTCTTATTTATTTACCTAGTTGACATGCATCACAAATTCTATCCTTTTCAAAATTCAGTTTTGGCAAACCAAGAACTAATTCTTTCTTAATTAATTTTGAAAGAGAATGCATGCTAATGTGTGCAAGTCTGCGATGCCAAAGCCAACTAGTCTTATTAACTTTAGCATTCAAGGATACTAGGCATTGCATGTTTATTTTGGCTAAATCATTTAAATCTACCATATAAACATTACCATGTCTATGTCCAATAAATTTAATGCCATTATTAATAGGACTAGTTACAATGCAAACAGACGATTCAAAAATAACTTTATATCTTTTATCACAAAATTGACTAATGCTTAGTAAATTATGCTTTAAACCATCAACTAACAAAATATTTTCAATATATTTGGAGGGAGTGATACCAATGTTACCTATACCGATGATCTTTCCTTTGCCATTATCTTCAAAGGTGACCATCCCTCCATCCTTAGCATCAAGAGTGATGAATTAGGATTCATCACCAGTCATGTGTCTCGAGCATCCACTGTCAAGATACCATTTCCTATTTTCTCCTTGGGATGCAAGACACACCTCATTTTCGTGTGCCATAAGGCACAGGTTGGCTTGTTCGGTTGAGTTTTCCTCATCGGAGCTTGAGTCATCACTCGCACTCCAAGCGGCCATCATGGCCTTCTTCTTGTACTTCTTGGGACCTTTCTTCAGTTGTGGGTATTCGGATTTGAAGTATCCCGGCTTCTTGCATTCGTAGCAGATAAGGGGTTGGTCTTTCTCTTTTTTTTTTCTCTGTTTTCCTTTTATGAATGGCCTCTTCCTTATCCCCTGTTTCTTTTTTCTCAAAAATTTCTTGAATCTTCGGGTAATGAGTGCCATCTCTTCATCCTGTTCTTCATCTTCAGTGTCATCAGTTTCTTCATCTGGTGGAGCTGTGGATTTAAGGGCAATGGTTCTTTTCTTTTTGACTTCTTCCTTTTGATATTGCTTCATGCTCAGCTCATGAGTCATCAATGATCCGAGAAGCTCTTCCAAGGGTAGAATGTTCAAGTCCTTAGCTTCTTGGATGGCAGTCACTTTGGCTTCCCAAGTTCTTGGTAGGGACCTGAGAATCTTTCTTACAAGCTCACTGTTAGTATAGGACTTACCAAGACTCTTTAAACCATTAATAATATCAGTAAAGTGAGTAAACATTCCGGTTATGGACTCATCATGCTCCATTTTAAATAATTCATATTTATGCACAAGCATGTTGATTTTAGACTCCTTTACTTGATTGGTTCCCTCATGGGTTACTTCTAACCTATCCCATATTTTTTTAACAGATGAGCAAGTAGAAATACGATTAAATTCATTTGCATCAAGAGTACAATAAAGAACATTCATTGCTTTAGCATTTAATTGGGCCATCTTCTTATCAACCTCATCCCATTCTTTCTCGGGTTTGGTTGATTCCTCACCATCTATAATTTTAGTGGGTGTGTGAGGACCGTTCACTATGATACTCCACATATCATAGTCGAGTGCTTGAATAAATATTTTCATCTGAGCTTTTCAATAGGTGTAATTAGACCCATTGAAAAGTGAAGGTCAGTTGGTGGATTGTCCCTCGGCTAGAGAAGTGCCGACATGAGTTGCCATAGATCTTTTGCTCTTTGATTGTTTAGATCAAAGAAGGGCTAGAGCATCGGGCTCTGATACCACTTGTTGCCCAGCTATGCAACCCAAGAAGGGGGGTGAATTGGGTTTCTAAAAATTTTAAGCTTAACTAATGACTTATGAGAAATGTTTAACAAAGCTAAATAGATAGAGTGAGTAGAATTAATTCAAGGCTAATAGCAAGAGCAAGAATGCAAGAAAATAATGAAGAGATAAAGAAGAACAATTAGACACACACCAAACATAAAGATTTATAGTGGTTCGGTGCCAACCTTGCACCTACATCCACTCTCCAAGCTCCTACTTGGGAATTTCAATCCACTAATCTTGTATTCAACCCGAATACAAACATCGGAAACTCCGACTCTAGCTATCCCAAGCTAGACCACTTATTTCATAGGTACAAGCCAACCCAATACACTCTGATTCTAGGTTCGGATCAACCTTCCCTTATTTTGGAACCCTTCCAAAACAAAACCAATCACTCAAACTGAGTATAACAATTTATAGCACAATTAAGCACAAAGAAAAGCTCCTTCAATGAGCGAATATAACTTTAAATACACTTTACTTAAGAGAAGAAGACCCTTTTTGGATTTCCTCAAGGTGGATGGAGACTTGAAAGTGCACTTGAGGAGTTGGTGAGCTTGGATTAAAGGCTTCTTGAAAGTTTTGAATGAGCTCTTGCTTAGGGCTGAAACGTTGGCTTGAAATCTCTTTTTCAAAATCTCTCTCTTTGAATCCTCTCTTTTGTTCTTCTTATTCTTCTTTCTATTCTCCTTTTTGATTTCCACCTTTTTGTCCCTTTTATAGCTTCAAGAAATAGTGAAAAATATTCTATGTTGAAAAAGAGCCGTTAGACCACAATAAATGAGCATTAAAAGTATTTAAAACGGGTAAAAAACTAGCCATTGCAGAAAAATCCCGTCACAGGGGTCGACTCATGAGTCAACTCATGCCTGGGGGTCGACTCATGGGTCGACCTCTGTGGAAAATCGTCACAGAAGTGAACGGGATCCATGGTTCTGTAAAACTGGCAAAAAGACCCGCAGAGGTCGACTCATGAGTCGACTCATGCCTTGGGGGTTGACTCATGGGTCGACTCACAGGTTTTACCAAGTCTGTGCCGGCCAGAAAAATCAGCGTGCCAGTCATCTCATGTGCCATGAGTCGACTCATGGGTCGACTCATGATTTTCAGTCATGCATATCTTTCAAAATACAAATCCAAAATTAATAAAATTTTCACCATTGGATCACAAATCTTTTGTTCTATCATTTGATACTATCAAATCAAGGTTTTGGTAAAATTATAATTTTACCCCTGACGAGCAATAAGTCTTTTTCAAGTGAAAATCATTGGTACCCCTTCAACTACTTTGTAATCATCAAAATCAATCTAAGGAGCAACATCCCAAAAAGGTGATTAACATGCAGAAGGACTCTTAGCCCATCTGCACTCCAAGAACAATTGCCATGCGCCAAAATCATGCGCCAAACATTATCCACTTTATCTCCACATCATTTAGGTACTTTAATCCCATTAAAATTCTTCAAAAATGGAGTGCAACAAGGTAAAGGAAAGAGATTAGTTGGCATCAAAAATTAGGATTAGATCCTTCTATGAGAAGGACTCTAATCCTCTCACACATAACAAGTCCTCATGTGCTAAATCCAAAATGCATGATCTGATTTTCATGCCCCATAAGCCATAGATTTTAATCTCATTAAAATCTCATAAAATTAGGAATTAAACCTCATCAAACAAGGATTAAAATGGCAAAGAAATTTAGAGTAAAATCTCTTTATAGAAGGACTTCTTGTATGTGCACATTTCTTGCATCAATCAATGTGGTGCCTTACACCAAGAGTCCTACCAACTTGGGACTCTTGATAAATGATGTTAAAATCATAAAAAATTCCCAATTAAGGTTGATTAAAATAGGCACTAACCAAATTAAGTCTCACTTAATTTTGATTGGCTTATTGGCAAGATTTCAAACCCAAATAGATTAGGTTAAGAGCTTGGGTTAGCTAACAAGTGCTAGCTTGTCAATTAGGCACCCAATCCAGATCTAATATCCTATGATTAAATCAAATAAAATCTTTGACTGATTTCTTGATGTGTATGACCCTTTGGGTTCTACATCTAGCCAGCAGTAGGTCTAAATTTATGTTGACCCAAATTGATTAGTCCATCTAACCGAATTAGGTCAAACCATTGCATATCCAAGTTATCAAATTAGAACCCTTTCTAATTGACCCATGAATTAAACTCTTTAATTCATGAAAACCTATAAGACATAATTGATGTCTAGCAATGTATCATATCTACCCAAAAGATATGAAATTTTTGAATGAAAATATCAAAAATATCCTTCAGTGATAAATTACTGTGCAATTCAATCCTTCGATCATCCAGCATCTCGAATATGATCATGGATATGGAACCAAGTCAAATCTAATTTCATATTCATATTTTTCTCGATCATAAGATGATGATTTAATTAATAAAATATTAAAAAAAATTTATAATTTTTATTCTGCTTTGATCAAAGTCTTCTTGAATCATCTCTCGATCGGAACAAGTAGGATGCGATCTCTTTTTACTAGGAGTGATCGATTCAATGTTGACCTACTCATAACCTCCATACATAATCCATCAAATCTAGAACATCCCGTATATGACTAAGTCATGAATGAGTATAAACCAAAACTATGGTTTCATATGCACAAGGTACCATGGTGGTCTCAGGTCTAAGGACCACGTGCACAACCTCCACTAGAGAAGCATCTCTTGACATTAGAATTTCATAAGATGTTTCTCATATCGGATCAATTCAGTGAACTTATTCTTTAATGAGCATCCACACCCTTGTATTTGTGTCTCACACAAGTAGCTTATGAGATCAGCTACCCTCTCTATCGAGCATACATAGGATATGCTAGTTCTTCCGAAATATCGATCTCTAACTCAATGTTCCTCTAATTAGGAATGTTCTGAATCAGGGTTTTAGAGTTTTAGGTCTCATAGGATACCTTTTATTAATATAAAATATCATTTACATAAATTTGAAAGATTACAAGAAAAATCTCTTATATACATAAGTCGATTGGCTTGTAGGGTATATTCCTTTCACATACTGTGGTCGATTCTATATGCGAAGCAAAAAATAATACTGCATCGAATGCTACAATATTCTGCACCGCTATCATCTGGTGCGAGAGATCGTGAACCAAGATGACATCGAGCTTCAAAAGATCAATAGAAAGGAGAACCTAGCCGACCCCTTTACTAAAGCTCTCAGGATCAAAGAGTTTGATGATTTCAAATAGAAGATGGGTATAAGATACTGCCCCAATTGACTTTAGTCTAAGTGGGAGTTGTTAGAAATTATGTTCTAAAATCAATCATGTGATGGTTGAGTTTCTCTTGTATATGAATTATTGATAAATGAATAAAATTATTTTGATATTTTTCATCACAAAACAATATCTTTCTTGAACTCTTATGCTGTGATGAAGTCCTTAGAACTATGCTAGTATGTGATAAAGAGAGAATTTATCGCATAGTTCTTAAACATATTCATGATCAAATGATACGTCATTACAGGATGATGACATTTATCGAATGGAGGTCGTTGTGTGCCATATGGGTTGGTTGTCTTCTTAACCAAAGAGTATGGTGACACTGGTATGACATACAGATGAGATGTAAGGGTATATCATCACTGAATAACTGACTCACCTACTGAGTATTCTGCTATCAAGAGCTGCTCATGAAATATATGGGTATAAGTATCCTTCAGACCTGAGATCACCATAGTAACTTGCAAGCAACTCACTGTGCTTTGGTACCAGACTATCTGAATTTCTAATGCAGTGATGGAAGGCTACTGGGTACAGTCAAGTACTTACGAAGTCTGTGTGTGGATCAAGATGGAATTGACCCCTTCAAATTATTGAAGTTGATATATTACTGTATTTTAATTTAGCAAAGCCTTGGCTAGGATAATCCATGAGATGAATTTGAAAGGTTGAAATACACTGTGGATGAAGCAATCTCGATTGACAGTTAATCTGAGACCATCCTAGAGCATTCAGGATCAAAAGGATGAATTATGCAGTAATCATGTATATGAGTTTTAAAATATTTTTTTACAATAATTTGATCTATCTGGACTTCGAGAATCATTGCTAGATGGTATCTCGTTTAGTACAAAAATTAGTTCCTTTGCTACCGGCTTAGTGTTTGAACCTATGGAGTCATGCACACAAGTCAAACAATGTAAGAAAAAATTAGCCTATATTTATATATTCAATTTAAAAGTACTTGATTTGATTGAATATATAAGCTAACTTGATTGAGAATTAAGTTGTGAGTCAAATGAGATTGAAAAGTTGACTATATTTAGCTAGCACTATATATAAGGTTCAGGTTCGATCCCAGAGATGAACAGTTTCTAATCTATATGATCCATGGAGTATATAAAAAATTAGATTTAAGTACTAATTAATTTTAGATTAGATTTGAATTGATTAGGCTTAATTGGATCCAAAAATTTAAGTTAGACTTGTTACAAAAGTCTTAAAGAGTTTGGGATTGACAGCCTTTCAAAATTATTTCGATCCAGCTTCGAATTGGATTCGAATCGGATATATTTTGGATGAGATATAAGAAATCTTACTTGCATTGAGATTTGTCTCTTATATAGGCTGACCAACATCTAGAATGGTGCTGGTTTGAGGCATCCCATGTGGGTGAGGGAGTGGGTGCAAAGTAGTTGTCATAAGTGATGGCAATTCTATCTTATGTAGGAATCCTTCTTTCGTGAGTATTAGACTGATTCAAATCTGATTTGAGTTTGGACTCCTATACTTATTGGGTCATAAGATTTATCTATAAATAGAGAGGGTCTCTATCTATGGATACATAGCAAACAAATCAGATTGAGAGAAAAGAAAAAGAGAGAGAGGCATGAGAAGAGAGAGAGGTCCCTTCTTCTCCTTGGCCTCTCCCCTTTGTTGCCGCCCCTTCTCCCTTGGGCATGGGCCCTCCTTGGATGTCTCACCTGCTGGTGTGAGGTGTCACACTAGCATATCTCCTCTCTCATTTGATTGGATTGTAAAGGTGATTGGAATGAAGTTCATCCTACTTTCTTGCGACGTCTAGCATGCATGCGAAGTAGAGGGTCTGCACATCCAGGCCTCCATGAAGGTTTATATCAGATTATTTAAGATTTAATTTATGATTTTATTGCTAATCAGGTAAAGATTTAATCCTTATTCATGTAGATTAATAAAAAAAATTTTAAATGCAACCTGTGCCTTCCAAAGAGAAATAATTTTCCTTTCCTTCAGCTTGCAGCCACACACATGTTCAGCCTCTATAAAAAGTCCACTCAAAGCCCCGATCTGATCGATCTTTTCAGGAGTGCTAGCTCACATGAAGATCATCTTATTGACTGATCTGGATCCTTTCTTCAAATATCTTAAACCTTTCAAGAGGTTGAAGAAGGACATCTGGAGGCGATGGAGATGAGGAAGAAGTATGGAGAGGAGACTCTCTTCTCTCTTCTTTTTCTCTCTTCCCAAACACTTAGGTCCAAACTCTAGAAATCTAGATTTTTTGCTCACCCAAAGAGAGAGGACTCTCCTCTTCTTTCATGCCATAAAACCATGCCCTAAGGCTTCTCACTATGAAAGGCCTCTTTCTGGTCTCTTACACGCACAAAAGAGAAATAAAATCCCTTTTATTTAGGCATGTAAAAAGTAAGGGTGAAGAGTCCAACAATGTTTGGACGCTTCCATTAGTTGTCGCCCCCTCTCACCAATTCATTCCAAATAAAATATGGGACATCCAACCAAAAATATTTTCATGTTAAATCAGATCTCCATCTGATTTTTCATGCCCCATATTCCTCTATTTGTTGCACAAAAGAAAGAGAATAAAGGAAGTGGGTTGCAAGACTTATAAATAAGGTCAAACCTTATCCTATATCGTAACTTATTCAAATCTAATTTGAACATACCATTTAACACTAGATTATATCTAATTTTGGATGTGAGAAAGGGAGGGCAAAAGGCCTCTTGGCATGGAGAAATCTCATGCAAAAACCTTTTGTGCATGATGAGAAGTGGCATCCAAAGTTTGTGGCGCAAGGGAAGAAGAGTCCATTCATTTATGGACTCTTGGTTTTCTTATTTGACTGTAAATCAAATCACATCTGCTTAAGCCCAAATAAATAGATAAAATTTAATCTAATTAGGTTTATAATTTTTTAATCAATTAAAAATTGATTGAACTAAAATTCTGATCAAATCAGAGATAATTCTTCCTTAGCAACTAGGTCATCTCATAACTTAAAAGCAATCAAACCTAATTGAATCTAATTCAATTAGATTTTATCTAATCCTCTTTGCTCAATCAAATAGAGTTAATTAGTAATTTAATTACTAATTAATCCTCTATTATTCACTAACACTTAGTAAATAAATTCATTGTAACTTTTATATAAGGTTAACCATCAATTGAATTGATGATTAAACCTTTGAATGATTTTTAATCATTGATCAGTCTCATGATCAGTCATAAATTTTTTTTGAGTGTGATCTCATAGGTTTGAATCTAAGTTGATAGTACAAAAATAAATTTTTGAACTAATTGATGTAACCATCTAGTAATGAGACCAGACATCTAGATAGATCAAATGATGGCAAAGCAACATTCAAGAACTTACTGGTGTATGATTACTGTATAATTCATTCCTTGGATTCTAATGCTCAAGGATGATCTAGGATTTAACTGTCAATCCTAGATAAGTCATCCATATTGTATTTCAATCTTTCAAATCTATTGCATGGACTATCTAGGTTCAGGTTTTGCTAAATTAAAATATATTGATATATTAACTCCTACTTATTTGGAGGGATCAATCTCTTCTTGACTCACGCACCGACTTGATAAGTACTTAACTGCACCCAAAAATTTTTAATCACTGAATTAAAAATTTAGATAGTCCAATACTAAAGTACAGTGAGTTGTTTGCAAATCACCATGATGATCTCAGGTTGGAAGGACACTTATACTCATACCGTTCGCGAGCCACTCTTGATAGTAGAGTATTCTGCAATTGATCACGTTCAGTGATGATGTACTCTTACATCTTACTTGTATGTTATACCAGTGTCTCTACATCATTTAGTTATGAGAACAACCAATGTATATAGTACACAATGACCTATACTTGATATCGCTATCGTCCTAATAATAGCGTATCATTTGATCGCGAACCAGTTTAAAGACTATACAATAAATCTTTCTTTATCGATCAAAGTAAACCTAAGAACTTCATCACAATACAAGAGTTTGTTAGAAGATGTAACTTTATCATGAAAAAGACCAAATAACTTTTATTATTGATTAATTCATATACATTTATAAATAGCACAATCATCAAGCGATTGGTTTTAAGATATATTTTTCAACACTTTGATTGATAAATAAAAATTTATCGCATAGTCCTTAAATTGGTTCATGACCAAATGATATGTTATTAGTAGGACGATAGCGAATATCAAGTGTAGGTCATTATGTGCCATATGCATTAGTTATCCTCATAATCAAATGGTGTGGAGATACTGGTATGGCATGCAGGTGAGATGTAGAAGTATATCATCATTGAATGTGACCAACTATGGAGCACTCTGCTATCAAAAGTAGCTCGTAAAGGGTATAGATATAAGTATCCCTACGATCTGAAATCACCATGGTGATTGCAAGCAACTTATTGAACTTTGATATCAGACTATCTAAATTTTTAATTCAATGATCGAAGATTTTTGAGTGCAATCAAGTGCTTGTCAAATCAGTGTGTGAGTTAAGATAGGATTGATCTCTCTGAATAAGTAAGAGTTAATGTATCAGTGGATTTTAATTTAGTAAAATCTGAATCCGGATAATCCATATGATAGATTTGAAAGATTGAAAATACACTATGGATGACTTATCTAGGATTGACAGTTAAATCTTAGATCGTCCTTGAGCATTAGGATCATAGGGATAAATTATATGGTAACCATACGTCAGTAGGTTCTTGAATATTGGTTCGTCATCATTCGACCTATTCTGATGTGGGTCCCATTGCTAGATGGTTACATCGATTAGGTTAAAAATTTATTTCTATACTACTAGCTTGGGTTTGAATCTATGGGGTCACACTCAAAAAAAATTTCTGACTGATCATGTGGCTGATCAATGATTGAGAATTATTTAAGAATTTAATCGTCAATTTGATTGATGGTTAACCTTATATAAAAATTACAATGAATTTATTTGCTAAGTGTTAGTGAATTAATGAAGAATTAATTAGTAATTAGATAACTAATTAGCTCAATTTGAATGAGAAAAAAGAATTAGATCAAATTTAATTGAATTAGATTCAATTAGGTTTGACCCAATTAGGTTATCAGATGACCTAATCACTAAGAAAAAATTATCTCTGATTTGATCAAGATTTAGTTCAATCAATTTCTAATTGGATTAGAATTTGATAAAAGATACATAAATCTAATTAGATTGGGTTTCATCTATTTATTTGGGCTTAACCAAATATAATTTGGTTTGAATCAAATAAGAAATCCTAGAGTCCATGTAGTGATGGACTCTTCCCTTGCACCACCCAAATTATGGATGCCACAAATCCTCATGCTAAAAATGTTCTTGCATGAGGTTTCTCCATGCTAATAACATTAGATGTTGCCCCTTTCTCAATGCCAAATATGGATGAGTTTTAATAAAAGAAATGTTTGAAATTTGATTTCAAAGATATTTCTTGTCTAGATGAGATTGGATCTCATCCCAACCACCTACATGCCATGCTTTTTATTCTCTTCATTTTGTGTGACAAAAAAGAGAAATTCATCATGGGGAATCGATTGGGATCTGATTTAACATGAGGTGTTGGTGTGAGACATTGTTTCTCAACGCAAACATCTTAAAAAATAGTGGGCATAGGGTCTTACATGTGGCAACAGCTCAAGAATCCAATCTATCTTGGACTCTTCGAACCCCAAACCACTTGGACGTCAACAAAAAGGAGATTTTTTTCTTTTGTGCATACAGGTGAGACATCTGAAAGTGGTTTCCATGGTGAGATGATTTAGGGCATGACTTCATGGTGTGAGAAAGATGAAAGCCCTCTCCTCTTTGGGTGAGCGAAAATATAAAAACCCTAGAGTTTTGTTCCTAAGGGTTTGGGAAGAGAGAAAAGAAGAGAGTGTTAAAAAATATATCCCAAAAGCCAATCGTCAACCTGTTAACGGTTGAGCAACCTTGTATTGTAATTGATTTATTAATAAATAAAATATATTTTTGATATTTTTATCATAAGTTTTCATCTTCTAGTGAACTCCATTGTTGTGATGAAATTCTTAGAACTATTTAGGTTCGATAAAGAAAGAATTTATCGATTAGTCTTTAAAACTGTTCACGACCAAATAATAGGCTGTTAATAAGGACGACAGCTTCCATCGAGCATAGGTCACTGTAGGCCATATGGGTTGGTTGTCCTCTTAACCAAGGAGTGTGGAGACACTGGTATGGTATACAGATGAGTTGTAAGGGTACATCATCATTGAATGTGACCAACTTCAGAGTATTTTACTGTCGAGAATGTCTCTGATGGGATATAGGTATAAGTGTCCCTTAGACCTGAGATCGCCTCAGTGACTTGCAAGTAATTCACTGTGCTTTGGTACTAGACTAACTGAATTTTTAATTCAGTGACGGAAGGCTTCTGGGCACAGTCAAGTACTTACGAAGTTGGAGTGTGATCAAGATGGGAGTGACCACTTCAAGAGTTGGAGAAGAATGAGTCGATATATTTCAATTTAGCAAAATCTTGGCCAGGATAATCCATCAGATGGATTTGATATTTTAAAATACAATGTGGACAACCTAATCAGAGTTGATAGTTGAACTTTGAGGTGTCCAATGAGTATTTTGGTCACAGAGATGAATTATATGGAAACTATATCCGTATGGGTTCTAAGGATGTTGCTCCTAGATTGATTTTGATGATTACAAAGCAGATTGAAGGGATACAAACAATTTTAAATTGAAAAAGTCCTTATGCTCTTCAAGGGCAAAATTGTAATTTCATTAAAATCCTGATTTGATGGTATCATTTTATAGAACAAATGATTTGTAAACTATTGGTGAAAATTTCATTATTTTTGGACTTATATTTTTGAAGTTATGAAGGTTTGAAGTGCATGAGTCGACTCATGAGTCAACTCATGGCACTATGAGCTGATTGGCACAAAAAGAAAATTCCCGTGGCATGCTGGATTTTTGGCTTGGCACGACCTGTGAGTCGACTCATGAGTCGACCCACAAGGCATGAGTCGACTCATGAGTCGACCTCTGCTGATTTGAGCCAAAAAATCCAGAAATCAAGACTATCTGATCTATGCAACAGAAGTCGACTCATGAGTCGACTCCTGTAGCATGAGTCGACTCATGAGTCGACCCCTGCGATGGAAAATATCAGCAATGATTATTTTTTTGCCCATTTTAATTGCCTTTTATGCTTCCTAAAATTGCTCTAACGGCTCTTTATCTGCCTAAAATGTTTTCTCTTGCTTTTAATGCTATAAAATGCTTGAAATGGTGAAAGAAATTGTAGATTAAATAGCAGATCAAATTGGAGAGAAAAGAATAAGATGAATCGGCAGATCAAAAGAGAGATAAAAAATTCATTGTAAGGATCCACGAGATAATTTGAGAGAAAAAGAAAAGAGGATCCAAAATCCACACGAGAGATTGTGAAAGAGATTCAAGAGCTTTCAAAGAGAGGATCTTTCAAGCCTATTGTTCAACCTTGATCTAGAGATCTTCCAAAGCTTTCAAGAGATCTTCAATCAACAATCAACCTCTTCTCAAGCATTCGTTCAAGCGTTCATCCACTTTGAAAAAATCCGAAAAGGGGTTCTTCATTTGAGTAAAGTTTTTATTGTTATATTCGCTCATTTAAAGGAGTTGTTATTGTATTAATTTGTGCTCTAAATTATCTTACTCTTGTAAGTAATTGTTCTTGTTTTTGGAGGATTTCCAAAACAAGGAAAGGTTGATCCGAACCTGAAATCAGAGTGTTTTGAGTTTATTTGTACCCGAAAAATAAGTGATCTAGCTTGGGATAGCTAGTGTCGGAGTTTCCGACATTTTGTATTCAGGTTGAATACAAGTATAGTGGATTGAAATTCCCAAGTAGGAGCTTGGGGAGTGGATGTAGGTGCAGGGTTGGCATCGAACCACTATAAATCTTTGTGTTTGTGGTGTGCTTTATCGCTTCACTTTATTTCTTTATTATATTCTTGCATTCCTGCTTGAGGTAATTAATATTGAATTAAAATCTTTGTCTTGTCCATCATAAGTAATTAATCATTTCTAAAATTTTTAGAAACCCAATTCACCCCCCCCTCTTGGGTTGCATAGCTGGGCAACAAGTGGTATCAGAGCCCGGTGCTCTAGCCCTTCTTTGATCTAACAATCAAAGAGCCAAAGATCTATGACAACCCATGTTAGTACTTCTCTAGCCGAGGGGCAATCAACAAACCGACCTCCACTTTTCAATGGGTCTAATTACACCTATTGGAAAGCTCGGATGAAGATTTTCATACAAGCACTCGACTATGATATGTGGAGTATCATAGTGAACGGTCCTCACACACCCACCAAGATTATAGATGGTGAGGAGTCAACCAAACCCGAGAAAGAATGGGATGAGGTTGACAAGAAATTGGCACAATTAAATGCCAAAGCCATGAATGTTCTTTATTGTGCACTAGATGAAAGTGAATTCAATCACATTTCTACTTGTGCATCTGCTAAAGAAATATGGGATAGGTTAGAAGTAACCCATGAAGGAACAAATCAAGTAAAAGAGTCTAAAATAAACATGCTTGTACATAAATATGAATTGTTTAAGATGAAGCATGATGAGTCCATAACTGCTATGTTTACTCATTTTACTGATATAATTAATGGTTTGAAGAGTCTTGGCAAATCTTATACTAACAGTGAACTTGTAAGGAAGATTCTCAGGTCACTGCCAAGAACTTGGGAAGCCAAGGTGACTGCCATCCAAGAAGCAAAGGACTTGAACACTCTACCTCTAGAAGAACTTCTTGGATCCTTGTGACTCATGAACTTAGCATGAAGCAACATCAAGAGGATGAAGTCAAAAATAAAAGAACCATTGCCCTCAAATCCACAACTTCGCCTGATTATGAAATGGATGACACTGAAGATGAAGAACAGGATGAAGAAATGGCACTCATCACCCGGAGATTCAAGAAGTTCCTAAGAAAAAGGAAACAGGAGATGAGAATGAAGTCATTCACAAAAGGAGAACAAAGCAAAGAGAAAGAGAAAGATCAACCCCTTATATGCTACGAATGCAAGAAGCCGGGATATTTCAGATCCGAATGTCCACAACTGAAGAAAGGTCCCACAATGTTCAAAAAGAAGGCAATGATGGCGACTTGGAGTGCGAGTGATGACTCAAGCTCCGATGAGGAAACCTCAACAGAACAAGCCAACCTGTGCCTGATGGCACATGAAAATGAGGTAACTTCTGAATCCACTAGTGAATTCACATTTGAAGAATTGCATGAAGCATTCCATGATTCAATTGATGAATTAAAAAAACTAGGAAAGAAAAACAAAGAACTGAAATTGGAAAATCAGTCCTTAGTGAAACAAATTGAAAACCTGTCAATTGAAAAATTCACCTTGATTCAAGAAAATCAAAACTTAAAGGATGAGATTAACAAGCTGAAATCTATAGTAGATAAGTTCACCTTAAGTTCAAACAAACTAAATATGATTCTTGATAATCAGAAAGCTATATATGATAAGGCTGGACTTGGCTATAAACCTCTGAAGAAACAAAAATTTCTGAAGGATATCTATGTAAATTATTCAAGTAACAAGTCTACAAATATTACTTGTTTCAACTGTGGTAGGATAGGACATAAATCATACACATGTCTTATTAACAAATATACAAACACAAAGAAAATATGGGTTCCAAAAGGAACCATTCTGACTAACCTGAAAGGACCCAAGAAAGCTTGGGTACCTAAGACAGAAACTTGACCTTTGCTTGCAGGTGTGTCTAGCATCCCAAGAAGGAAACAGAAAATGGTATCTTGACAGCGGATGCTCGAGACACATGACTGGTGATGAATCACAATTCATCACGCTTGATGCTAAGGATGGAGGGATGGTCATCTTTGGAGATAATGGCAAAGGAAAGATCATCGGGATAGGTAACATTGGTATCACTCCCTCCAAATACATTGAGAATGTTTTACTAGTTAAAAGTTTAAAGCATAACTTACTTAGCATTAGTCAATTATGTGATAAAGGGTATAAAGTAGTTTTCAAATCATCTGTTTGCATTGTGACTAGTCCTATTAACGATGGCATTAAATTTATAGGACATAGGCATGGCAATGTTTATATGATAGATTTGAATGACTTAGCCAAATTAGACATGCAATGCCTAGTATCCTTGAATGCTAAAATCAATGAGACTAGTTGGCTGTGGCATCGTAGACTTGCACATATCAGCATGCATTCTCTTTCAAAATTAATTAAGAAAGATTTAGTTCTCGGTTTGCCAAAACTGAATTTTGAAAAGGATAGAATTTGTGATGCATGCCAATTAGGTAAACAAACTAGAGTATCATTTAAATCCAAAAACACTGTTTCAACTTCTAGACCATTAGAGCTCTTACATATGGACTTATTTGGACCAACAAGAACCACCAGTCTAGGAGGAAAATGATATGGCTTTGTAATTATAGACGATTACTCTCGTTTTACTTGGGTTTTCTTTTTGGCTCACAAAAATGAAACTTTTCATATTTTCACTAAATTTTATCGAAAAGTCTCTAATGAAAAAGGGTTTTCAATTCAAAATATTAGAAGTGACCATGGAACTGAATTTGAAAATCAAAATTTTGAAAATTTTTGTGATGAAAATGGAATTGGCCATAACTTCTCTGCTCCTAGGACACCCCAATAAAATGGGGTAGTTGAAAGGAAAAACAGAACCTTAGAAGAAATGGCCCGTACCATGCTTTGTGAAAGCAACCTTCCAAGATATTTTTGGGCGAAAGCAATTAACACAGCATGTTACATTTTAAATCGTGCTTTAATTAGACAATTTTTAAAGAAAACCCCCTATAAACTTTGGAAAGGAAGAAAACCAAATATTGCATATTTTTATGTTTTTGGTTGCCGATGTTTTGTATTAAATAATGGCAAAGAAAAACTTGATAAATTTGATGCAAAATCAGATGAAGCAATCTTTCTAGGTTACTCCTCCACTAGTAAAGCATTTAGAGTTTTCAACAAAAGAACTTTAATAGTTGAGGAGTCCATACATGTTATTTTTGATGAAACTAACGATCTTCCTTCAAGGAAGAATGAGGGTGTTGATGATGCAGATCCACTAATAGAAGGTATGAAGAAGATCATTCTGAAAGATTCAGCAACTCCAAAAGACAAGGATCAAGAAGACGAACAAAATGAAGGAGGTGAAGAAATTCAAAAACAACCTCAAGGTACAAATGACCTACCCAAGGAATGGAGGTATGTTCACAACCACCCTAAGGAGTTAATTATTGGTGACCCTATGCATGGGGTAAAAACCCATTCCTCACTAAGAGATGCAGTTAATCATTGTGCTTTTGTATCTCATCTTGAACCTAAAACTTTTGAAGAAGCTGAAAATGATCATAATTGGATTAATGCTATGCAAGAGGAACTTAATCAATTTGAAAGAAATAATGTTTGGACCTTAGTATCAAGACCTAAAGATTATTCAATAATTGGCACAAAATGGGTCTTTAGAAACAAATTAGATGAGCATGGAAATGTAATTAGAAATAAAGCAAGACTGGTTGCTAAGGGATATAATCAAGAAGAAGGAATTGATTTTGATGAAACCTTTGCACCTGTTGCTAGATTAGAAGCTATTAGACTTCTACTTGCATATGCTTGCTTTATGAAATTCAAATTATTTCAAATGGATGTTAAAAGTGTATTTTTAAATGGATATATCGCTGAAGAAGTATATGTAGAACAACCCCCTGGATTTAAAAATCATGCATTTCCAAATCATGTCTTTAGATTAAATAAAGCTTTATATGGATTAAAACAAGCACCTAGAGCATGGTATGAAAGGCTAAGCAAATTTTTACTAAATAATAGTTTTTTTAAGAGGTAATGTAGATACAACCCTATTTATTAAAAGAAATCAAAATGATATGCTAGTTATACAAATTTATGTTGATGACATAATTTTTGGGTCTACTAATGAATCCCTTTGTCAAGACTTTGCTAAGCTTATGCAGGGAGAGTTCGAGATGAGCATGATGGGAGAACTCACTTTCTTCCTCGGACTCCAAATCAAACAATCAAAAGAAGGAATCTCCATCACCCAAAGCAAGTACACCAAGGAACTACTCAAAAGATTTGGAATGGAGAACTGCAAACCAATTGGCACACCAATGAGTCCCTCATGTAAGCTTGACAAGGATGATGAAGGTAAATGTGTAGACTTAAAATACTATAGAGGTATGATTGGCTCATTATTATATTTAACTGCAAGTAGGCCTGATATCATATTTAGTGTTTGCTTATGTGCTAGATATCAATCTAATCCTAAAGAATCTCATTTGAATGCTGTTAAAAGAATCCTTAGATACTTAAATGGTACTCAAATACTAGGGTTATGGTACTCTAAGGACTCACAAATTGATTTATCAGGATATTCAGATGCTGATTTTGCTGGATGTAAATTAGATAGAAAAAGCACAAGTGGAACTTGTCAATTTCTTGGAGTTAACCTAATCTCATGGTTTAGCAAGAAACAAAATTCGGTGGCACTGTCTACGGCTGAGGCCGAATACATTGCAGCCGGAAGTTGTTATGCTCAAATCTTGTAGATTAAGCAACAACTCGAAGACTTTGGAATCAAACTTAATGAAACACCAATAAGATGTGATAACACAAGTGCCATAAATCTATCTAAAAATCCAATTCAACACTCAAGATCCAAACATATTGAAATAAGACATCATTTCATAAGAGAACAAGTTCAAAACAAAAATATAATTCTTGAATATGTTTGCACTGAAAATCAATTAGCTGATATCTTTACAAAGGCCCTTAGTGAGGATAGATTCTGTGAAATTAGAAGAAATCTAGGAATTCTAGATCCATATGTCTAAAATTTCTCAATTTCCAAAGAATAGATGTCAAAAACTCTTAGAGCTCAATTTTCAACATCTATCCTGGTCCCAAAAGCTCAAATTTATTATTCTAAAAACTTATCATTGAGCAAAATTCCTTCACTCAAAATTTCAAATTTTTCTGGAATTTATTCACTTTTTTCCTGATTTTCTGAACTTCATGAGTCGACCCCCATGAGTCGACTCAATGGCAAACTTGTAAATCCCACCAACTTTGAACGGGTTCATTGTTTTTATACTGAAACCCTGTTCGTGAGATGACTCATCTTCCCATCGTTCTTCTTCCAAAAGCCATCTTCTCCAACTCTTCTTGCTCCAAATTCAAGGATTAATTTCGAGGCAATTCTCCCTCCTCCTCTCCACCAAAAATCTCCTCCTTGAAAAGGATTTTCTGTGCTTTCTCGCATTGCTTGGCGCGGTTGGAACGTGCCCTAGCACTTTATCGATATTCCAAAATTCACTTCTTTTCTCCACCAAAATCCTTCTTCACTCTCTTGTGATCCCTCCTCCACTCAATTCAAGTCTCCTTGTCGGCTACTATAGTGGATATGGCTCCAAAGATGAAACTTCCCCAAAGAAGTAAATCAATCCGTGAGCCTGAAGAAATTGTCAGAAAGAAAAGGCAAGCCGCTCAATCTTCAACTGCTCCCACTCCAGTTTCAGTACCTACTCAAGGTCCCTCTCAATCCCTCCTAAGCCCCAGTAAGAATCCTCTTTCCGATAGAAAAGTAGAAACCGGGAAAAATATAGATTTTCGGTTCTTTGAGGAAGAAGGATTTACTTTTGCTACCAAAATTAAAAACCAAGGATGGGAACTCTATTGCTCTCTTAAGGAAGTCACCTATGTTGACCTTGTTAGAGAATTCTACCAAAACCTACTTTATGGAAGTGGGTCAGTAACTTCAACTGTAAAGGGAATTGATATCTGCCTGGACTCTAGGATATTGGGAGAAATACTTCAGTTGCCTTGTAAAGGATATTCATATATGGAACTCCCAATTAAAGAAGAGGGGATCAGAATTATTTTAGGAGAAACTTATTCAGGAAATTTAAACAAATTGGAAGCAAAGATTCTGTCCATTGAGATGAGGGTCCTGCATCAGATTGTAACAAAGCTATTCTTTCCTAGGAGTGGTAGGCATGACTTACTGTCTGGCAGAGATGTATGTATCATGTTTCATGTCATCACTCAGACCCCCCTGAACCTCCCTGCACTTATGATAGAGGCCATGAGAGAAACTTTGAATAGATCCAAGGCACACTTGCCTTATGGTATGGCCCTTACTAGAGTATTCAGGAGGTTTGGAGTTAGTTGTGAGGGGGAGGCACCTACCAAGCTATCTCATGTGGATACTTTCAACCAACACAGCCTGCACAGAATGGGATTTGCAAAGACTGATGGTGGTTGGATCAAGGGATCTGAGGAAAGAACTGAAGAGAGAACTGAAGTCAGAACTGAAGGCAGATTAGAAGAAGAATATCCATCTTCTCCTGTACATAATTTCAGGGCAGCATCACCAGATACACAGTTCATTCCTGATACAGAGGCTGGCCCTTCAGAGTTTACTAGGATGCCCACACCAGTGTATCAGCCAGAGAGTAGAGCACCTCTTTCAGAGTTCAGACTAGCTGACGATCAGATCGAGCATATTTCACAGCGTGTGGCTTCTTTACTGTCTAGCCAGTGGAGTAGTACTTCTTTTGCACCTGGAGCTACCTCTTCTGATCAGACTATTACTCCCCACATCTCCACTATATTTCAAATGATATCAGATCAGTCCATCAGGATCCAGCAGCTTGAGGACACTGTCTGGAGACTTACTGGCAGAGTTCTTGACTTGCAGGGGCAAGTCCTTGCTTTGGCCCATCCTAAGCCACAGGAGTCAACCATTGAGGTCACAGACCTCACTGCAGAGCCTGGTAGGCTCAGAGGAGCACTAGAAGGTGGATATGAATTGCTGAGGAAAGAAATCCGAGGATCGAGTGAGCATGCTACCACTCAGTTCACTGCTCTACTTCAATCTGTTTCAAGAGCACTGAACGTACTTGATTCCATCAGACTCACCCTTTCTGTTCAGTCCTTAGCATCTCAGCATTCTCAGCCATCCAGTTCATCTCGCTCTCCTGCTCGTGGCAGAGGCAGACGGGGTAGAGGATGCACTTCTGATCCATCATCTCCTCACCCTATATCTGATGACTCTGATCATTGACTTATCTAGATCCTAGGTGTTAGCATTTTGTTCTAGGATCTATACCTTGGGGTCATGTATTGACAATTAGCTGGTTGAATTTTATAATATGAACTATGTATTGAAACAATTATGGTTTTAATGGAATCAACTTTTACTTATATTTCTACCTTTTGTAATGATGTTGATCATATTATGGTTATATATATATTCTTCTTGTTGAAAAATTATCTTCTCTTTGTTGTTGTTTGCTGTTGAAAATTGCTATATTAAGGGGGAGCAAACTTCTATGATAAACTCTAAAAGGGGAGAATTTAAATTTAAAAAGGAAGAGTTAACCATATTTGATGATGTCAAAAAGGGGGAGAAATTAAACAAAATAAAATTGGAGAAATTAAACAAAACAAAATTGGAGAAATTAAACAAAACAAAATTGGAAATATTAAACAAAAATTGGAAAAATTAAACAAAAATTTTAGAAATTAAATATTTGGAGAAATTAAGCAAAAATTTGAGAAATTTGATATCAGACAGAAATTAAAAGCCATCCAACAAAAGCAAAATCATAAGTATAATGCAAATAAGTAATTTTTTATATGCTTTGATATATTTCAAAATTCAAACTTGCTCTGATATACCTTTTGAAATTTACCTTGATACATCTTAAGAAATTTGATTTACTCTGATACACCCTAAAATTTCTTTTAACTTGCTCTGATACATGATAAAATTTAATCTGATACAGTGTGAAAATTTTTCTGATATTTGCTCTGATACAGTGTGAAATTTTCTCTAATATATTATAACATTTACTCTGATACATTGTAAAATCTTTTCTGATAATATTGTAAAAATTATTATTCTTGCTCTGATACATTGCAAAATTTATTTCTTTTATCTTACTCTGATATATCTTAAGCTCAAAATGAGTTAATACACTTAAGCTCAAAATCAACTTTTAAACATACTTTGGCACACATTTTTTTTGGCACATAAGTATTTTTTGCTCTGATGCTAAAACTAAAATCGAATGAGAATGGAATTTTCAAAATAGAGCTCAATCTGATAACAGAAAATCAAGTTTTCTGCTCTAACACCAAAATCACATAATCAAATGAGCATATCTTCAAATCCTTAAGCAAATGGACAAATTATTTTTGCATATATATTACATGCCAAAAGAAACATACTCTTTTCAAGCATACACACCTATAAAGTATTCTTTTGAAATTAATGTATTCACATAAATATTTTTGTTCAAATGTTTTGTTATCATCAAAAAGGGGGAGATTGTTGCTCCTAGATTGATTTTGATGATTACAAAGCAGATTGAAGGGATACAAACAATTTTAAATTGAAAAAGTCCTTATGCTCTTCAAGGGCAAAATCGTAATTTTACTAAAATCCTGATTTGATGGTATCATTTTATAGAACAAATGATTTGTAAACTATTGGTGAAAATTTCATTATTTTTGGACTTATATTTTTGAAGTTATGAAGGTTTGAAGTGCATGAGTCGACTCATGAGTCAACTCATGGCACTATGAGCTGATTGGCACAAAAAGAAAATTCCCGTGGCACGCTGGATTTTTGGCTTGGCACGACCTGTGAGTCGACTCATGAGTCGACCCACAAGGCATGAGTCGACTCATGAGTCGATCTCTGCTGATTTGAGCCGAAAAATCCAGAAATCAAGACTATCTGATCTGTGCAACAGAAGTCGACTCATGAGTTGACTCCTGTAGCATGAGTCGACTCATGAGTCGACCCCTGTGATGGAAAATGTCAGCAACGGTTATTTTTTTGCCCATTTTAATTGCCTTTTATGCTTCCTAAAATTGCTCTAACGGCTCTTTATCTGCCTAAAATGTTTTCTCTTGCTTTTAATGCTATAAAATGCTTGAAATGGTGAAAGAAATTGCAGATTAAATAGCAGATCAAATTGGAGAGAAAAGAATAAGATGAATCGGCAGATCAAAAGAGAGATAAAAAATTCATTGTAAGGATCCACGAGATAATTTGAGAGAAAAAGAAAAGAGGATCCAAAATCCACACGAGAGATTGTGAAAGAGATTCAAGAGCTTTCAAAGAGAGGATCTTTCAAGCCTATTGTTCAACCTTGATCTAGAGATCTTCCAAAGCTTTCAAGAGATCTTCAATCAACAATCAACCTCTTCTCAAGCATTCATTCAAGCGTTCATCCACTTTGAGAAAATCCGAAAATGGGTTCTTCATTTGAGTAAAGTTTTTATTGTTATATTCGCTCATTTAAAGGAGCTGTTATTGTATTAATTTGTGCTCTAAATTATCTTACTCTTGTAAGTAATTGTTCTTATTTTTGGAGGATTTCCAAAACAAGGAAAGGTTGATCCGAACCTGAAATCGAAGTGTTTTGGGTTTACTTGTACCCGGGAAACAAGTGATCTAGCTTGGGATAGCTAGTGTCGGAGTTTCCGACATTTTGTATTCAGGTTGAATACAAGTATAGTGGATTGAAATTCCCAAGTAGAAGCTTGGAGAGTGGATGTAGGTGCAGGGTTGGCACCGAACCACTATAAATCCTTGTGTTTGTGGTGTGCTTTATCGCTTCACTTTATTTCTTTATTATATTCTTGCATTCCTGCTTGAGGTAATTAATATTGAATTAAAATCTTTGTCTTGTCCATCATAAGTAATTAATCATTTCTAAAATTTTTAGAAACCCAATTCACCCCCCCCCCTCTTGGGTTGCATAGCTGGGCAACAAAGGATGTTGTTCTACACATTTGACCTATCCAGTCATCGGGTACCATTGCTAAATGGTCACTTCGATTGGTACAAAAATTTATTCCTATACTATCGATTTAGGTTCGAACCTATGAGGTCACACACATTAGAGTTCATGATCCGATCGGATGGTTGATCAATGATTAAGAATCATTCTAGGGTTAAACGATCAATACGATTGACATTTAACCTAGTGCAAGTGTTGCGGAGGATCGATTAGCAATTCGATTGTTAATTGGCTTAATTTGATTAAGTCAATGAGTTGAGATTAAGTTTAATTAAATATTATTTAATTAAATTTAGTTTGAATTTGATTGGATCAAGTTCAATTGATTTATTGGATAAGCCAAGTGTAAGAAAAAACTAGTCCTAGTTCAATTAAGACTTGGGTCAACCTAATTTCTAATTTGATTAGAAATTAAATCAAATTTAAATTTAATTTGATTTGATTAAATTAAATTCTTAATTTGGTTAAGACCTATTTTAATTGGGTTGATTTGGTTTTGGTTTGATTTGGTTTGAGAAACCAAATTTGAACAAGTCATAGATTGAATCCTACTAAGACTAGGATTCCACCTTGCGCGAACTTAGCCCTCCACGCCCACTCTCTCTTATTTTGTGTGACAAAATCTTCTCTCCCAGGCCTTCACACATGCTCAAAGCATTCCACTCTTTCTCTCTTACATGGTATGTGGTTGTGGACCAAGTCAAAGTAGGAATTAGTTTGGATTTCAAATTCTATGAGATAGAATTTTAGGAAACCAAAACTCTTTCCTTATGGTACTGATTTTACCTAAATTTTTTTTGAAATTTTTGTGACTTTTATGGTACATATTTTATGCCCTTTACTGGTGGTCCATGGCAGAAATAGAAGGAGGGGGTGTCCATGAGTTGGGCATCCCTTGTCTTGCCCTGTTTGGATTTTCCTTGACTAGGTATTTGACCTAAATAAAGATTCTTCATATCTCATTTTTAAGATGAATTTCTTCTTGAGATTTTTATGGATTATAGAGAATTGAGAGACCTTTGGAGTGTATGAAAATTAGGGAGAAAGAGTGTTGGGCTGTAGAGATATAATAGACACAAAACTAAGTGTCTAGGTGAGAGCAAAGAGAAGAAGAAAACGATCTTCTTCTAGGGTTGCTGAGTTCACCTCTTTTGTTCCTCCATCTGTGAGTTTTCTAAGAGTGTCTCACATCTAAAACTCCTTCTCCTACTTCTCATCTTTGAAAGAGTCTAAATCAAGAAGAAGAAGGCATCTGATCGACCATCGAAGAAGGATCAGTGCAGTACTAGCATACTGTGCTGATTTTCTGGACCAGGACTTCTGATTGTGATTCGTGAGCTTGTGTGGACAACTCCTAGAGGCCGGACACATGTGCGGCTAGCAACATCATCCTCAAGCTTGGATCAGCAAAGTTAGAACGTCTAACTTGCAAGGTAATAGATCTGATATATTATATTTTACATATATTAGATGTAGTATAAAAATATGTTGATATGATCAACATGTAGTTCTTGCTCTTTATATTTTAATTTTTTATTTAATACTATATAATAATCATGTAATAAGATCTTAAATCTAAAGATTCTCTAATTTTATAAGATAAATTTTGATTTATTTTAGTCTTCCACTGTCTGATCTTGAAAAAGTTTCAAGATCTAACCCTAAAATCCTAGATCTGGTTCCTTCAATTGGTATCAGAGCCTTGGTTATTTATTACATGATTATTTATATATGTTTAGATTATTTCTTAGATTAGATCTAATTTATAATCTGATTGTTAAATCTGAAATTAAAATTTTTAGATCAATCATGAACTGTAGGTGGTCCTGCTGTAAAGTTTATCCCTTACAGTGCAAAGATTGTTCTAGTTCGTGTAGATCTATCTTTAATCATAAATTTATTAGATGTAATATAGACTAAATTTATGATTTACTAGATTTAAAAGATATTTAAATCTAAAATAAAATCTCTTTGTTAATAATTTTCGTGCAAAGAACCATCATATATTTGTCTGAAAAATTTATGCAGTTTAAAGTTGAAATTGTTTCAAATACATGAACCTGTTTAGATTAGATCTAAAGTAGTTTCATGCTTATTTTACTTACATTATGATTATGAATCAAACATGCAACTTGATTGATAGAATTATGTTGTAAAAATATTTTACAAACATAAAAATTATTTTCGAAAAGCCAAACCCCAACCCTCAGCCCAAAACTTAATTGAGAATTAAGAAGTTGTTTGATTAGGTTCAAGGATTGTGAATTGAAGAACCTAAAACACAAACCATAACACATTGGGTTATTGGGTTAGTGAGAATTAGGTCCATTAATTGGGTTAGACCTAAGGTTAGATTAAAGATGGACTTAATTAGAGAATTAACTAAATCTAATCAATTGTTGTCTTAGATTAGGTCAAAGATTCTCTAGATCAATTACAATAGTTATAGTTGGTCAAGTCCATGTCTTTAATGAGAACAAAATGGACTTGATTCTTGGCTAAGTGGTCTAGGTTGATCTAATCAAAATTAATTAAACCAGTTGGTGTCTAAGGTAAACCAGATCGATGATTTTTAATTGGTAGCCTGCTTACCTGACCATTTCTGATGGTATCTAAGGCAAGCTTTGGCAGACCCTCCCACCGATCAAACTTACCTGGTCTCTTGGTGAAATTATATTTTAATCAGATCACTTGACTATTTGAGCTGACCCATGTCAGCTATGTAAATCAGTGTGACTGATTTAGGTGCTCCTAGACTAGCCCTTTTAATGGTCTCCCTTAAGCTAACTTGGTGAAGCCAGTGAAAAAATCATGATAAGCTAGTTCATCTAACCTCCTCCTCTAAATCAATTAAATCCTCTAAAATTATTAGATCCTTAAAATGAAATAGTTATGATGATAACTAGATCATAGCCTCCATTAAGTGGATGATAATGGGTCCATCAGTTGGATAATCATTGGAGGCCCAAAGGCCTGGTGCTTATCGACTGATGGAATTATCATTCATAATATGATTTCTTAACTGCATCTTTCTAAATGGTAATTAGGTTAGCCAACCAAAGTTGGTCCCAATCATTCATTGGCTAGATGGGCCAAGTATGGTCATATTAATGGTTGGACCTAACCAGACCTTTTCAGTGGAGGCCAAAGCCTACTGATTTGGGACTGGGGCAAAATTAAAATTATTAGAAATTGTTTAGAGAAATAATTGATTATGAATCTACCCTTAGATGTACATGGGTTGGCCAACTAAAGTTGGGCTTGTGTGTAGTCTAAGTGGATTCTAGTACCGACTAAAAAATTAGGATAATTTCTCGAATTGGAGGTAGAGGCTACCAATTCGAATAAAATAGTGGGAGAAATCTTTTGATTAAAGTCTAAATCTTTAGGTTTAATAAATCAATTACTAATTAGGTTATGGTTTTTCTTTGTGTAGATATGGCCACTTTTCTATCACTCCGATCATTGTTGGACAATAAAAATTTAGTGGGACCCAACTTCGGTAGCTGATACCGAAAGTTGAAGATAGTCTTGGAGCATGAACGGATCCTATATATGATAACGGATCTTGCACCTGAGGAGCCAACTGTCAATGCACGTGGAACAATCAGAGATACTTACCAGAAGTGGCTCAATGATCGAACCATGGTGTGCTGCATCATGCTGGCTGCCATGAGCAATGAGTTAAGTCGTAGATTTGAGACGGCTCAGCCAAAGGACATGCTTCAAGTGTTGGAGGATGCCTTTGACACACCCGATGATGCGGAGAGGCACAAGACTAGTTATGCCATCTTCAACGCCAAAATGCAGGATGGTGCCTCTATCACTGATCATGTATTGTACATGATCGAGCTGATGGAGCATTTGAGCAAGCTCGGCTTTTCCTTGCATGAGCAACTTGTGAAGGATGCAATACTGAACTCGCTGCCCAAGTCTTATCTTCCATTCCTCACTCATTATAGAATGACAAAGTCTGAAGTAAACTACCATGGGTTACTGGGGTTGCTTCAGAACTTTGAGAAGGATCACCAACTCCACAAGGAGTCGGTGAACTTATTGGGAGGTTCATCTTCTGGTTCTCAACCCTTTGAGAAAGGGAAGAAGAACAAGAAGAAGAAAGTCAAGAAAGTGCAAGTTCAGGCTAGGACATCAGTGCGAAGCCAGACCAAAAAGATCAAGCCCGATAAGAGTCAAGCTGAATGCTTCTTTTGCAAGAAACGGAGGCACTGGAAGAGGAACTGTCCTCAGTACATTGCCTTCCTGGACCCAAACAGATAGAGAAAGAAGCAAGCTTTGCTGGGCAAGGTATTTATATGATAACTCCTTGTAATTTTTCTATTTGTGATATAACTAACTGGGTATTGGATACTGGTAGCCCTTACCATATTTACAATTCATTGCAGGAGTTGCAGGTCAGTAGGAGATTTGAGCAAGACAAGAGGTTCCTGAACATTGGAGATGGAAGACCAGTTCCAGTTCTAGCATTAGGAATCTTGAAACTTGTATTTGACTCCTATACCATTGTTCTTAATGATTATCATTTCTGCCTTAGTTTCTTTTTAAATGTTATTTCTGTAGACCTTCTGACCAAAAATGATTATGAAATTTTAATAAAGAAATAAGTTTGTAATATCAATATGAATGGTGTTACTATTTTTTATGGACATTCAAATAATGGTGTGTATATGTTATCACAATCTGTTAACATAGTCTATTCTACTGGCAAGCATCTTAGATTAAATAGTGCATCAAATATCTACTTATGGCACTGTAGGCTAGGTCATATAAACAAAAATAGGATAAACAGATTACTTAAGAGGGAATCTTCAAAGTCAGATATCTACTTATGGCACTGTAGGCTAGGTCATATAAACAAGAACAGGATAAACAGATTACTTAAGAGGGAATCTTCAAAGTTAGTGATTGTGAATCACTTTCAACCTGTGAATCCTGTCTTTTTAGTAAAATGATCAAGTCACCTTTTACTGAAAAAGATGAGAGAGCTACTGAGCACTTGGGCTTAGTACATACTGATGTATGCGGACCCATGAGCACAAGTGCTAGAGATGGATATTTCTACTTCATCACTTTCATGGATGATCTATCCAGATATGGATATGTCTATCTGATGAAACATAAGTCGGATTCATTTAAAATGTTCAAACAATTTCAAAGTGAAGTAGAAAAATAAACTGGAAAGAGTATTAAAACTCTTCGATCTGATTGAGGAGGGGAATACCTTTCTGATGAGTTTCTCACATATCTAGGAGAGAATGGGATTCTCTCCCAATGGACTCCTCTAGAAATATCACAACATAATGGTGTGTCTGAAAGGAGAAATCAGACTCTGTTAGACATGGTCTGATCCATGATGGGTTTTGCCAACTTGCCGATATCCTTCTGGAGATATGCACTTGAATCGGTCTATTATCTATTAAATAGGGTTCCAAGTAAGTCTGTAATTAAGACTCCATATGGGATATGGACAGGACGTAAGCTAGCACTTTCACACCTTAGGGTCTGGGGGTGCCCAGCCTATGTCAAATGGTTAGTTACAGATAAACTTGGACCTAGGTCTGACAAATATACATTCATAGGGTACCTCAAAGAGATCAAAGGATATTTTTTCTACCATGCTAATGAACAAAAGGTATTCGTCAGCCTTAAGGCAACTTTTTTTAGAAAAAGAGTTTCTTAGTGAAGAAACCGTTGCCTCTAAGGTTGAACTTGATGAAGTTCAACAGGTAGAAGAACCGACACCAATAGCTGAACCTGAGTCAGATTTGATTAGATCAGATCTGGAGCCTAATGTACCTACACCATTAAGACGATCCGATAGAGTACTGCATCAGCCAGACAGATACTATGATTTCTTAGTCCGGGATGGTGATCCCATCGAACTCGATGAGAACGATGAGGATCCAATCACCTATATGGATGCAATGCAAAGACCTAATTTTGAGAAATGGTTTGAAGCTATGAAATCCAAAATAGAGTCCATGAAGATCAATGATGTATGGACATTGGTTGACCCACCTGAAGGGGTTAAATCCATTGGGTGTAAATGGGTCTTCAAAAGGAAGAGGGACGCAGATGGAAAGGTGGAGACTTATAAAGTCCCTCTGGTTGCCAAGGAGAATCATCAACATTATGGTATTGACTATAACAAGACGTTCTCTCCTGTGGCAATGCTCAAATCCATTCGGATAATACTTACAATAGCTGTCCATCTGGATTATGAGATCTGGCATATGGATGTAAAGACAGCTTTCCTAAATGGAGAGCTGACCGAAGAGGTGTATATGATACAACCTGAGGGATTTACATCCACAGAAGAGTCCAAGGTGTGCAAGCTTTAGAGATCCATTTATGGATTGAAGCAAGCTTCTCAGAGTTAGAACATGCATTTTGATAAGGTGATCAAAACGTATGGCTTTGTTAAGAACGGAGAAGAGCCCTGCATCTATAAATAGATAAATGGTGCAGTTGTGGTATTCTTTATCTTGTACGTGGATGACATTTTTTTAATCAAAAATGACATCCCCGCACTACAGGAAATAAAAGTTTGGTTGTCATCGCAGTTCTCCATGAAAGATTTGGGTGAAGCATCCTATATTCTAGGGATGAATATCTATAGGGATAGATCTAAAAGGATGCTTGGGTTCTCCCAGTCCACGTACAAAGATACTGTACTGAAGAGGTTCAGCATGGAGAACTCCAAGAAGGGCTATCTACCGATAGGCCAATGAATTTCTCTCTCTAAGAAGGATTATCTGACAACTCCTAAAGAGAGAGAGCGTATGAGTAGAGTCCCATATGCTTCAGTCGTGAAATCTATCATGTATGTCATGATATGTACAAGGCCAGATGTGGCATACTCACTAGGAGTAGTGAGTAGATACCAATCTGATCCTGAAGAAAATCACTGGAAAGTGGTTAAAGCCATTCTTAAGTATTTGAGAAGTACTAAGGACCAATGGTTGGTATATGACGAGTCAGATCTGAAACTTGTGGGGTTCACCGACTCCAGCTTTCAATCGGACCATGATGACAGTAGAAGCATGTCAGGTTATATCTTTACTCTGAATGGTGGAGTCATCTGGTGGAAGAGTTTCAAGTAGCATACTGTGGCAGACTCTGTTTGTGAGGCGGAGTACATCGCAGCATCGGATGCCGTGAAGGAAGCTTTGTGGCTGAGAAAATTCATCACTGAGCTCAAAGTAAAACCCTCCCTCGATGGTCTGGTGCTGCTCTACTGCAAAAGCACTCATACCATTGCTCAGGCGAAGGAACCCAAAGCACACCAGCAGACGAAGCACATTTTGCATCGCTTTCACCTGGTTCGAAAGATCGTGGATCGAGGTAACGTCGACCTTCAGAAGATCGATGGAAAGGAGAACTTGGTCGACCCCTTCACTAAAGCCCTGGCGATTAAAGAGTTCGACAACCACAAATCAAAGATGGGTATTAGATACTGTGCCAAATAGCTTTAGGACAAGTGGGAGTTGTTGGAAAATATATCCCAAAAGTCAATCGTCAACCTGTTGATGGTTGAGCAATCTTGTATTGTAATTGATTTATTAATAAATAAAATATATTTTTAGCATTTTCTTCAAAAGTTTTCATCTTTTAATGAACTCCATTGTTGTGATGAAATCTTTAGGACTATTTAGGTTCAATAAAGAGAAGATTTATCGATTAGTCCTTAAAACTGTTCATGATCAAATGATAAGCTATTAATAAGGATGACAGCTTCTATCGAGCATAGGTCGCTATAGGCCATATGGATTGGTTGTCCTCTTAATCAAGGAGTGTGGAGATACTGGTATGACATACAGGTGAGATGTAAGGATACATCATCATAGAACATGACCAACTCCAGAGCATTCTGCTATCGAGAATGTCTCTGATGGGATATAGGTATAAGTGTTCCTTAGACTTGAGATCGCCTCAGTGACTTGCAAGCAACTCACTGTGCTTTGGTACCAGACTAACTAAATTTTTAATTCAGTGATGGAAGGCTTCTGGACACAATCAAGTACTTACGAAGTCAGAGTGTGATCAAGATGGGATTGACCACTCCAAGAGTTGGAGAAGAATGACTCGCTATATTTCAATTTAGCAAAATCTTAGCAAGGGTAATTCATCAGATGGATTTGATATTTTGAAATACAATGTGGACAACCTGTTTAGAGTTAACAGTTGAACTCTGAGGTGTCCTATGGGCATTTTGGTCAAGGAGATGAATTATATGGAAACTATATCTGCATGGGTTCTAAGGATGTTGTTCTACACATTCGACCTATCTGATCGTTGGGTACCATTGCTAGATGGTCACTTCGATTGGAATAAAAATTTATTTCTGTACTACTGACTTAGGTTTGGACCTATGTGGTCACACACATTAGAGTTCATGATCTGATCGAATGGTTGATCAACGATTAAAAATCATTCTAGGATTAAACGATCAATACGATTGATATTTAACCTAGTGCAAGTATTGCAGGAGGATCGATTAGTAATTTGATTGCTAATTGGCTTAATTTGATTAACCCAATGGGCTAAGATTAAGTCTAATTGAATATAATTTAATTAGATTTAGTTTGGGCTTGATTGGATCAAGTCCAATTGATTTATTGGATAAGCCAAGTGCAAGAAAAAACTAGTCCTAGTGCAATTAGGACTTGGGTCAACCTAATTTCTAATTCAATTAAAAAATTAAATAAAATTTAAATCAAATTTAATCTAATTAAACTAGGTTCTTAATTTGGTTAAGACCTATTTTAGTTGGGTTGATTTGGTTTGAGAAACCAATTTTGAACAAGTCATAGATTGAATCCTAGTAAGACTAAGATTCCACCTTGCGCCACCTTAGCCCCCCATGCCCACTCTCTATTATTTTGTGTGACAAAACCTTCTCTCCCAGGCCTTCACGTACATCCAAAGTATTTCACTCTTTCTCTCTTACATGGAATGTAGTTGTGGATCAAGTCAAAGTAGGAATTAGTTTGGATTTCAAATTCTATGAGATAGAATTTTAGGAAACCAAAACTCTTTCCTTATGGCACTGATTTTATCCAGATTTTTTTTAAGATTTTCATAGATTTTATGACATATATTGTATACCTTTTTTTGGTGGTCCATGGTAGAAAAAGAAGGAGGAGGAACCCAAGAGTTGGGCACCACTTGTCTTGCCCTGTTTGGATTTTCCTTGACTAGGTATTTGACCTAGACAAGGATTCTTCATATCTCATTATTTAACATGAATTTATTCTTAAAATTTTTGTGGATTATAGAAAATTGAGAGATATTTAGGGTGTGTGAAAATTAGAGAGAAATAGTATTGGGGTGTGGAGATATAATAGAGACAAAGCTAGGTGTCTAGGTGAGAGCAAAGAGAAGAAGAAGAGGATCTTCTTCTAGGGTTGCTGAGTTCACCTCTTTCCTTCCTCCATCTGTGAGTTTTCTTAGAGTATCTCACATCTAAAACTCCTTCTCCTACTTTTCATCTTTGGAAGAGTCCAAATCAAGAAGAAGGAGGCATCTGATCGACCATCGAAGAAGAATCAGCATAGTACTAACATACTGTGCTGATTTTCTGGACCAGGACTTCTGATCATGATTTGTGGGCTCATGTGGATGACTTCTAGAGGCTGAATGCATGTGCGGCTCACAATATTATCCTCAAATCTGGATCAGCAAAGTTAGAACGTCTAACTTGCAAGGTAATAGATCTGATCTATTATATTTTACATACATTAGATGTAGTATAGAAACATGTTGATATGATCAACATGTAGTTCTTGCTCTTTATATTTTAATTTTTGATTTAATGTCATGTAATAATCATGTAATAGAATCTTAGATCTAAAATTTTTTTGATTTTATAAAATAAATTTTGATTTATTTTAGTCTTTCACTGCTTGATCTTGAAAAAGTTTCAAGATCAACCCTGAAACACTAAATCCAGTTCCTTCAATTGGTATCAAAGCCTAGATTATTTATTACATGATTATTTATACATGCTTAGATTATTTTTTAGATTAGATCTAATTTATAATCTGATTGTTAAATCTAAAATTAAACTTTTTAGATCAATCACGAACTGTTGGTTGTCCTGTTGTAAGGTTTACTCCTTACAGTGCAAAGGTTATCCTTGTTCGTGTAGATCTATCTTTAAACATAAATTTATTAGATGTGATTTAGATTAAATTTATGATTTATTAGATTTAAAAGATATTTAAATCTAAAATAAAATCTCTTTGTTAATAATTTTTGTGCAAGGAACCATCATATGTTTGTCTGGAAAATTTGCACAGTTTAAAGTTGAAATTATTTCAATTACATGAACCTGTTTAGGTTAGATCTAAAGTAGTTTCATGCTTATTCTACTTGTATTTTGATTATGAATCAAACATGCAATTTGGTTGGTAGAACTATGTTGTAAAAATATTTTATAAATATGAAAATTATTTTTGAAAAATCAAACTCCAACCCTCAGTCCAAAACTTAATTGAGAATTAAGAAGTTATTTGATTAGGTTCTAGGATTGTGAATTGAAGAACCTAAGACACAAACCATAACACATTGGGTTAATGGGTTAGTGGGAATTAGGTCCATTAATTGGGTTAGACCTAATGTTAGATTAAAGATAGACTTAATTAGAGAATTGACTAAATCTAATCAATTGTTGTTTGAGATTAGGTCAAGGATTCTCTAGATCAATTACAATAGTTGTAGTTGGTCATGTCCATGTCTTTAACGAGAACCAAATGGACTTGTTTCTTGGCTAAGCGATGTAGTACGAACTGTTAGGTTGATCTAATCGAAACTAATTAAACTAGTTGGTGTCTAAGATAAACCAGACTGGTGGTTTTTAATTGACAGCCCGCTTATCTGACCATTTCTGATGGTGTCTAAGGCAAGCTTTGGCAGACCCTCCCACCGATCGAACTTATCTGGCCTTTTGGTGAAATTATATTTTGATCGGATCACTTGACTATTCGAGCTGACCCATGTCAGCTAGGTAAATCAGTGTGACTGATTTAGGTGCTCCTAGACCAGCCCTTTTAATGGTCTCCCTTAAGCTGACTTGGTGAAGCCAGTGGGAGGATCATGATAAGCTGGTTCATCTGACCTCCTTCTCTAAATTAATTAAATTCTCTAAAATCATTAGATCCTTAAAATAAAATAATTATGGTGATAACTAGATCATAGCCTCCCATTAAATGGATGATAATGGGTCTATCAGTTGGATAATCATTGGAGGCCCAAAGGCTTGGTGCTTATCGACTGATGGAATTGTCATTCATAATATGATTTCTTAATTGCATCTTTCTAAATGATGGTTAGGTTAGCCAATCAAAGTTGGGCCTAATCATTCATTGGCTAGATGGATCAAGTATGGTCGTGTTAATGGTTGGACCTAACCAGACCTTTTCAGTGGAGGCCAAAGCCTACTGATTAAAGATTGGGGCAAAATTAAAATTATTAAAAATTATTTAAAAAAATAATTGGTTATGAACCTACTCTAAGATGTACATGGGTTGGCCAACCAAAGTTGGGCTTGTGTGCAGTCTAAGTGGATTCTAATACCCACTAAAGAATTAAGCTAATTCTTCGAATTGGAGGTAGAGGCTACCAATTTGAATAAAATAGTAGGAGAAACCTTTTGATTAAAGTCCAAATCTTTAGGTTTAATGAATCAATTACTAATTAGGTTATGGTTTTCTTTTGTGCAGATATGGCTACTTTCCTATCGCTCCGATCATTGTTGGACAATGATAAGTTGGTGGGATCCAACTTCGGTAGTTGGTACCGAAAGTTGAAGATAGTCCTGAAGCATGAACGGATCCTATATGTGACAACGGATCCTGCACTTGAGGAGCCAGCAGCTAATGCACGTGGAACAATCAGAGACACTTACCAGAAGTAGCTCAGTGATCGGACCATGGTGTGCTGCATATTACTGGCTTCCATGAGCAACGAGTTCAGTCACAGATTTGAGATAGCTCAGCCAAAGGACATGCTTCAAGTGTTGGAGGATGTCTTTGACACACCTGATGATGCGAAGAGGCACAAGACTAGTTGTGCCATCTTCAATGCCAAAATGCAAGATGGTGCCTCTATCACTGATCATATATTGTATATGATTGAGCTGATAGAGCATTTGAGCAAGCTCAGCTTTCCCTTGCATGAGCAGCTTAGAAAAAATGCAATACTTAACTCACTGCCCAAATCTTATCTCCCATTCCTCACTCATTATAGAATGACAAAGTCTGAAGTAAACTACCATGGGTTATTGGGGTTGCTTCAAAACTTTGAGAAGGATCACCAACTCCACAAGGAGTCGATGAACTTAGTGGGAGGTTCATCTTCTGGTTCTCGATCCTTTGAGAAAGGAAAGAAGAACAAGAAGAAGAAAGTGAAGAAGGTGCAAGTTCAGGCTAGGACATCAATGCAGGGCCAGATCAGAAAGATCAAGCCCGATAAGAGTCAAGCTGAATGCTTCTTTTGCAAGAACCAGAGGCACTGGAAGAGGAACTATCCTCAGTACATTGCCTCCGTAGATCCGAACAGGCAGAGAAAGAAGCAAGCTGTTGCTGGACAAGGTATTTATATGATAACTCCTTGCAATTTCTCTATTTGTGATATAACTGACTGGGTATTGGATATCGGTATCCCTTACCATATTTGTAATTCGTTACAGGGGTTGCAGGTCAGTAGGAGATTCGAGCAAGATGAGAGGTTCCTGAATGTTGGAGATGGAAGACTAGTTCTAGTTCTAGCATTAGGAATCTTGAAACTTGTATTTGAGTCCCATACCATTATTCTTAATGATTGTCATTTCTGTCTAAGTTTGTTTTTAAATGTTATTTCTATAGGCCTTCTGGCCAAAAATGATTATAAAATTTCAATAAAGAAACAAGCTTGTAATATCATTATGAATGGTGTTACTATTTTTTGTGGACAATTGAACAATGGTGTGTATATATTATCACAACCTGTTAATGTAGTCTATTCTACTAGCAAGTACCCTAGATTAGATAGTGTATCAGATATCTAATTATGGCACTGTAGACTAGGTCATATAAACAAGAACAGGATAAATAGGTTGACTCAAGAGAGAATCCTCGAAGTCAGTAATTGTGAATCACTTCCAACCTATGAGTCCTGTCTTCTTGGTAAAATGACCAAGTCATCTTTTACTGAAAAAGGTGAGACAGCTACTGAGCTCTTGGGCCTAGTACATACTGATGTATGCGGGCCCATGAGCATAAGTGCTAGAGGTGGATATTTCTACTTCATCACTTTCACGGATGATCTATCCAGATATGGATATGTCTATCTGATGAAATATAAGTTGGATTCATTTGAAATGTTCAAACGATTTTGAAGTGAAGTAGAAAAATAAATTGAAAAGAGTATTAAAACTCTTCAATCTGATCGAGGAGAGAAATACCTTTCTGGTGAGTTTCTCATATATCTAGAAGAGAATGAGATTCTCTCCCAATGGACTCCTCCAAGAACACCACAGCACAATGGTGTGTTCGAAAGGAGAAATTAGACTCTATTAGACATGGTCCGATCCATGATGGGTTTTGCCAACTTGCCGATATCTTTTTGAGGATATGCACTTGAATTGGCCTGTTATCTGTTAAATAGGTTTCCAAGTAAGTCTGTAATTAAGACTCCATATGAGCTATGGATAGGGCGTACGCCAGCATTTTCACACCTTAGGGTCTGGGGTGTCTGGCCTATGTTAAACGATTAGTTACAGATAAACTTGGACCTAGGTCTAACAAATGCACATTCATAGGGTACCCCAAAGAGACCAAAGGATATTTTTTCTACAATGCTGATGAACAAAAGGTATTCATCAGTCTTAAGGCAACCTTTTTAGAAAAGAAGTTCCTTGGTGAAGGAACTGTTGCCTCTAAGGTTGAACTTGATGAAGTTCAATAGGTAGAAGAACCGACACCAATAGCTGAACTTGAGTCGGATTTGATTAGATCAGATTCGAAGCCCAATGTACCTGCATCATTAAGGCGATCTGGTAGAGTACCGCATCAGTCGGACAAATACTATGGTTTCTTGATCTGAAACAGTGATCTCATCGAACTCGATGAGAACGATGAGGATCTGATCACCTATATGGATGCAATGAAGAGACCTGATTTTGAGAAATGGCTTGAAGTCATGAAATCTGAAATGGAGTCCATGAAGGTGAATGATGTATGGACATTGGTTGACCCACCTGAAAGGATTAAACCCATTAGGTGTAAATGGGTCTTCAAAATGAAGAGGGGCACAGACAGAAAGATGGAGACCTATAAAGCCCATTTGGTTTCCAAGGGATATCATCAACATTATGGTATTGACTATAACGAGACATTCTCCCCTTTGGCAATGCTCAAATCCATTCAGATAATGCTTGCAATAGCTGTCCATCTGTATTATGAGCTCTAGTAGATGGATGTAAAGATAGCTTTCCTGAATAGAGAGCTGACCGAAGAGGTGTATGTGATACAACCTGAGGGGTTTACATCCACAGATGAGTCCAAGGTGTGCAAGCTTCAGAGATCTATTTATGGATTGAAGCAAGCTTCTCGAAGTTGGAACATACATTTTAATAAGGTGATCAAAACATATGGCTTTGTTAAAAATGGAGAAGAGCCCTGCATCTATAAATGGGCAAATGGTCCAATTGTGGTATTCCTTATCTTGTATGTGGATGACATTCTCTTAATCGGGAATGACATCTCCGCACTACAGGGAATAAAAGTTTGATTATCATCGCAGTTCTCCATGAAGAACTTGGGTGAAGCATCCTACATCCTAGGGATGAAGATCTATAGGGATAGATCTAAAAGGATGCTTGGATTGTCCTAGTCCATGTATATAGATACTATACTAAAAAGGTTCAGCATGGAGAATTTCAAAAAGGGCTATCTACCGATAGACCATAAAATTTCTTTCTCTAAGAAGAATTATCTGACAACTCCTGAAGAGAAAGAGCGTATGAGTAGAGTCACATATACTTCGATCGTGGGATCTATCATGTACGCCATGACATGTACAAGCTCAGATGTGGCATACTCACTAGGAGTAGTGAATAGATATCAATCTGATCCTGAAGAAAATCACTGAAAAGTGGTTAAAGCCATCCTTAAGTATTTGAGAAATACTAAGTACCAATGGTTGGTCGACAGAAAGGAGAACCTGGCCAACCCCTTCACTAAAGCCCTGACGATTAAGGAGTTTGACAACCACAAGTCGAAGATGGGTATTAGATACTGTGCCAAGTGACTTTCGGACAAATGAGAGTTGTTGGCAAATATGTCCCAAAAGCCAATCGTCAACCTGTTGACGGTTGAGCAACCTTGTATTGTAATTGATTTGTTAATAAATAAAATATATTTTTGGTATTTTCATCACAAGTTTTCATCTTCTAATGAACTATGTTGTTGTGATGAAATCCTTAGGACTATTTAGGTTCGATAAAGAAAAGATTTATCAATTAGTCCTTAAAACTGTTCACGACTAAATGATAGACTGTTAATAAGGACGATAGCTTCTATCGAGCATAGGTCGCTGTAGGCCATATGGGTTGGTTGTCCTCTTAACCAAGGAGTGTGGAGATACTAGTATAGCATGCAGGTGAGATGTAAGGGTACATCATCCTTGAATGTGACCAACTCCAGAGCATTATACTATCAAGAATGTCTCTGATGGGATATAGGTATAAGTGTCCCTTAGACCTGAGATCGCCTCCATGACTTGCAAGCAACTCACTGTGCTTTGGTACTAGACTAACTGAATTTTTAATTCAGTGATGGAAGACTTCTGGGCACAGTCAAGTACCTACGAAATCGAAGTGTGATCAAGATGAGATTGACCACTCCAAGAGTTGGAGAAGAATGAGTCACTATATTTTAATTTAGCAAAATCTTGGCCAGGATAATCCATCAGATGGATTTGATATTTCAAAATACAATGTGGACAACCTGATCAGAGTTGACAGTTGAACTCTGAGGTATCCTATGAGTATTTTGATCAGGGAGATGAATTATATGAAAACTATATCTGCATGGGTTCTAAGGATGTTGTTCTACACATTCGATCTATCCGATCGTCGGGTACCATTGCTAGATGGTCGCTTCGATTGGTACATAAATTTATTTTTGTGCTACCAACTTAGGTTCGGATCTATGAGGTCACACACATTAGAGTTCATGATCTGATCGGATGGTTGATCAACTGTTGCTCCTTGAATTGATTTTGATGATTACAAAGCATTTGAGGGGGTTACTAATGATTTTGGCTTGAAAAAAGATTTATTGTATTTCAGAGATAAAATCATAATTTTACCAAGTTCTGATTCGAAAGCCTCAAGAGCAAGAACACAAGATTTATAATCTATTGGAGGCAATTTTAATATTTTTGAATATATATTTTGAAAGAAAATCATGTTTATATATTTGAGTCGACCCCATGAGTCGACTCATGGCAAAAGAGGTTGAACGGCATGCTGAATTCTTTGGCTGGCACACTTTGTGTGTCGACCCCATGAGTCGATCCCTGAGCATAAGTCGACCCTATGAGTCAACCTTTGCAGCTATGTAGGCCAAAATTGCAGAACAGTCATTTTCTGTTCTGTGTCATAAAAGTCGACCCCATGAGTCGACTCATGAGCATGAGTCGACCCCTGTGATGAAAAAATTCCGCAATGGTTAGTTTTCAGCTCGTTTTGACTGTATTTAATGCCCATTTAATGTACTCCAACGGCTCTATTTCAGCCCAGATTACTCTCCACCATTATTTGAAGTTATAAAAGGCACTCAAAGGAGGGAATCAAAAAGGTTTTGAAGAGGATTTCAAGCATTCATTTCAGCCCTAAGCAAAGAGCCCTCTAGAAGTTAAAGAAGTTTTCATTTCAAGTTCACCAACCCCTCAAGAGCTCATTCAAGTCTTCAACCACTTTGAGAAAAATTAGAAAAGCTTCTTTCTTATTGTGTAAAGTGCATTTAAAGTTTTATTTGCTCATTAAAGGAGCTAAATTTATATTTTCATGTGATTAACTCACATACCTTATTTTGTCTTGATCTTTTGTTTTAGAAGGGTTCCAAAATTTAGAAAGGTTAGTCCGAACCTTGAATCGAATTGTATTGGGTTGCTTTGTACTCAAAAAATAAGTATTCTTGCTTGGAATAGCTAGAGTTGGAGGTTCCAACGTTGTATTCGGGTTGAATACGGTTTAGTGGATTTGAATTTCCAAGTAGGAGCTTGGGGAGTGGACGTAGGTGCAAGGTTGGCACCAAACTACTATAAATCTTCTTATTTGTGTTGTACTTACTTGCTCTCTTTTTAAATTTTCTTATCTTCTTGTATTCTTGCATCCAGCTTCTACACCTTGCATAAATTTTACTCTCAACATTTATCCTGCTTATTGTTATAAAATTTTCATAGTTGTAAATTAACTTTAAATTTTTAGAAACCCAATTCACCCCCCCCCCTCTTGGGTTGCATAGCTGGGCAACAAGTGGTATCAGAGCTCGGTGCTCTAGCCCTACTTTGATTTAACTATCAAAGAGCTAAAGATCTATGGCAACTCAAGTTGGCACTTCACTAACCGAGGGGCAGTCCACAAACCGACCTTCACTTTTCAATGAGTCAAATTATACCTATTAGAAAGCTTGGATAAAAATTTTTATTCAAGTACTTGACTATGATATGTGGAGTATCATAGTAAATGGACTACACACACCCACTAAAATAATTGATGGTGTGGAATCAACCAAATCCGAAAAAGAATGGGATGAGGTTGATAAAAAAATGGCTCAACTAAATGCTAAAGCCATGAATATTTTGTATTGTGCTCTAGACGCTAATAAATTTAATCATATTTCAATATGCATGTCAGCTAAAAAAATATGGAATAGATTAAAAGTAACTCATGAAGGAACTAATCAAGTGAAAGAATCAAAAATCAATATGCTTGTGCATAAATATAAACTTTTAAAAATAGAGCATGATGAATCAATAACTGAGATGTTTACTCATTTTACTGATATTATTAATGGTCTAAAAAATCTTGGTAAGTCTTATTCTAATAGTGATCTCGTAAGAAAAATTCTTAGGTCTTTATCAAGGACTTGGAAGGCCAAAGTGACTGCAATCCAAGAAGCCAAAGATCTGAATATCTTATCCTTGGAGGAGCTTCTAGGATCACTGATGACTTACGAGCTAAGCATGAAATAATACCAAGAAGAAGATGTCAAAAAGAAGAGGATAATCATCCTTAAATCCACTGCTCAACCTGATGAAGAATCCGATGATACAGAAAATGAAGAGCAGGATGAAGAAATAGCCCTCATTACTAGAAGGTTTAAGAAGTTTTTGAAGAAAAGAAGACAAGGAATGAGGAAGAGGCCACCTACAAAAGGAGAACATAGCAAAAAGAAGGATAAGAAGCAACCTCTTATTTGTTATGAATGCAAAAAATTGAGACACTTTAAGTCTGAATATCCACAACTGAAGAAGGGTCTCAAGAAGTACAAGAAGAAAGCCATGATGGCTACATGGAGCGAAAGTGATGAGTCAAGTTTCGAAGAAGAAGACTCAAATGAACAAACCAACTTGTACCTTATGGTACATAAAAATGAGGTAAATACTGAAACTCTTATTGACTTTACCTTTGAAGAACTTCATGAAGCATTTTATGACCTAATTGATGAACTAAAGAAGCTAGGGGTAAAGAATAAAGAATTAAAATCAAAGAATCAATCTTTACTAAAAGAAAATGAGAGTATTTCAAATGAAAAATCAATCCTATCTCAAAAAAATCTGAACTTAAAAAATGAGATTGCCAAGTTAAAACCAATGGTTGAAAAGTTTACTTTAAGTTCAAATAAACTTCATATGATACTTGATAATCAAAAGGCCATTTATGATAAAGCCGGTCTTAGATATAACCCTTTAAAGAAATAAAAATTTTTGAAAAATATCTTTGTAAACTCATCATACAATAAGTTTTCAAATATAACTTACTTTAAATATGGTAGAATAGGATACAAATCCTATTCATATTTTTCTAACAAATCTGAAAATTTCAATGTAAAAAAAATATGGATTCCAAAAAGAACCATTATGACTAACCATAAAGGATCCAAGAAAACTTGGGTACCTAAAGTCAAAACTTGATGTTTGTGTATAGGTGTGTCTTGCATCCCAAGGAGCAAACCGGAGATGGTATCTTGATAGTGGGTGCTCAAGATACATGACTAGTGATGAATCTCAATTCATCATACTTGATGCTAAAAATGGAGAGATGGTTACCTTTGGAGACAATAGCAAAGGAAAGATCATCGGTATTGGTAACATTGGTATAACTCCCTCCATGTATATTGAAAATATTTTATCAGTAGATGGTTTAAAATATAATTTATTAAGCATCAGTCAATTTTGTGATAAAAGATATAAAATCATTTTTGAATCTTCAATTTACATTGTAACTAGTCCTATTAATGAAGGCATTAAATTTGTTGGGCAAAGACATGGTAATGTTTATATGATAGATTTGAATGATCTTTCTAAAATAAACATGCAATGCCTAGTAGCCTTGAATGCCAAGATTAATGAGATTAGTTGGCTTTGGCATCGTAGGCTTGCACATATTAACATGCATTCACTCTCAAAATTTATTAAAAAAGAATTGGTTATCGGCTTACCCAAATTAAATTTTGAAAAGGATAGAATTTGTGATGCATGCCAAATGGATAAACAAACACAAGTCTCATTCAAATCTAAAAATATTGTTTCAACTTCTAGGCCATTAGAACTATTGCACATGGATTTATTTGGACCCACTAGAACTACTAGTTTAGGTGAAAAATGATATGGTTTTATGATTATTGATGATTTCTCTCATTTTACATGGATCTTCTTCTTAGCACATAAGGATGAAACTTTTCATGTTTTCTCAAAATTTTATCAAAAAGTAACAAATAAAAAAAGTTTTTCAATTCAAAATATTCGAAGTGATTATAGAGCCGAATTTGAAAATCAAAATTTTGAAAAGTTTTATGATGAAAAAGGTATTGACCATAACTTTTCAGTACTTAGGACATCCCAACAAAATGGGATAGTAGAAAGAAAAAATAGACTCTTTAAGAAATGGCCCATACCATGCTATGTGAAAGCAACCTTTCAAGATATTTTTGGGCAGAAGCAATTAACACGGCATGTTACGTATTAAACCATACTTTAATTAGACCAATTTTAAAGAAAACTTCTTATGAGCTTTGAAAAGAAAGAAAATCAAATATTGCATATTTTCATATTTTTAGTTGTCGATGTTTTATTTTGAACAATGGTAAAGAAAGACTAGAAAAATTTGATGCAAAATTCGATGAAGCGATTTTTCTTGGTTACTCTTCTTCTAGCAAAGCTTTTAGAGTTTTCAATAAAAGAACTTTAATAGTAGAGGAGTCAATACATATTATTTTTGATAAAACTAATGATCTTCCTTCAAGAAAGAATGAAGGTATTGATAATGCAGATCCTCTTATAGAAGGGATGAAGGAGATCACTCTAAAAGACTCAACCATTCAAGATGATGAAGAACATGAAGACAAATAGGATGAGGAAGGTGAAGAACAACAAGAACAACCTCTAGGTATAAATGATCTACCCAAAGAATGGAGGTATGATCACAATCACCCCAAGGAACTAATCATTGATGATCCTACACATGGTATAAGAACTCGCTCTTCACTTAGATATGCATTCAATCATTTTACTTTTGTCTCTCATTTTGAACCTAAAACCATAGATAAAGCTGAAAAAGATTATAATTGGATAAATGCAATGCAAGAAGAACTTAATCAATTTGAAAGAAATAATGTATGGACTTTAGTTTTAAGACCTAAAAATTATTCAATAATTGGCATAAAATGGGTATATAAGAATAAATTGGATGAACATGAAAATGTGATAAGAAATAAAATGAGATTAGTTGCAAAAGGTTATAATCAAGAAGAAGAAATTGATTTTGATGAGATCTTTGTACCTGTTGCTAGATTAGAAGCAATTAGACTTCTACTTGCATATGCTTGCTTTATGAATTTTAAGTTATTTCAAATGGATATCAAAAGTACTTTTCTAAATGGATATATTGCTGAAGAAGTTTATATAGAACAACTTTCAGATTTTGAAAATCATGCTTTTCCTAATCATGTTTTTAAATTAAACAAAGCATTATATGGTTTGAAACAAGCACCTAGGGCTTGGTATGAAAGGCTAAGCAAATTTTTGTTTAATAATAGTTTTTCAAGAAGAAATGTAGACACAACTCTTTTCATTAAAAAAAATCAAAATGATATATTAGTTATACAAATATATATTGATGATATTATTTTTGGATCTACTAATGAAACTCTTTGTCAAGATTTTGCTAAGCTCATGCAGGAGAGTTCGAGATGAGCATGATCGGAGAACTTACATTCTTTCTCAGACTCTAAATCAAACAAACAAAGGAAGGAATCTCCATCACCCAAAGCAAGTACATAAGAGAACTACTTAAAAGATTTGGAATGGAGAACTCCAAAGCAATTGGTACACTCATGAGCCCATCATATAAGCTTGACAAGGATGAAAAAGGTAAAAATATAGACTTAAAATTTTATAGAGGCATGATTGATTCTCTATTGTATTTAACTGCTAGTAGATCAGATATTATGTTTAGTGTTTGTCTTTGTGCTCGCTTTCAATCAAATCCAAAAGAATCTCACTTGAATGCAGTTAAAAAAATCCTTAGATATTTAAATAGTACACAAACTCTAAGACTATAGTATTCTAAGGACTCATCAATTGACTTGATAGGATATTCAGATGCCGATTTTGCTGGATGTAGATTAGATAGAAAAAGTACTAGTGAAACTTGCTAATTTCTTGAAGTTAACTTAATCTCTTGGTTTAGCAAGAAGTAAAACTCGGTAGCACTGTCTATGACCGAGGTCGAATACATTGCAGCCAGAAGTTGTTGTGCTCAAATCTTGTGGATTAAGCAACAACTTGAAGACTTTGGCATCAAACTCAATGAAACTCCCATAAGATGTGATAACACCAGTGCTATAAATCTAACTAAAAATCTAATTCAGTATTTTAGATCAAAACATATTGAAATTAGGCATCATTTCATAAGAGAAGATATCCAAAATAAAGATATAATTTTTGATTATGTTTGTACTGAAAAATAATTGGATGACATCTTTACCAAGGCTTTAAGTAAAGATAGATTTTGTAAAATTAGGAGAGAACTAGGAATCCTTGATCCATCAGCTTAAGCATCTCTCTAATTCCAAATTCTTAATGCCAAAAATTTATTGAACCAAATCTATTGAGCTCAATTCTCATTTTTCTTAAGAGCTCAAAAGCTCAAAACTATCATTCACATGATCAATATTTGGGTAAACATCCTTCTCTCAGAGTTTCAAATTTTTTCAAAATTATCCCATCATTCTTTTAAATTTTTTTATGCCATGAGTCGACCCCCAGGGTCGACCCTAGGGTAATCTTGCAATTTTGTCAAAATCCTTCGGGCGCTCTCTTCTTATTGAGAATTTTTCTTTGAGCCGACTCAGCCCTTCGTCTTCTTCCTCCCACCGAACCAAAAGCTCTCCATCTCTTCTTCCTCAAACCAAAGATTTCTCTCAAATATCTCCTCCCATCGATTTTCACTCCTCAAATCACTCGTTAAGGAACCAACTTCCTCTCCTCTTCCTTCCTCATTTGGGGTGGTTCGAGCTTGCCCTAGAATCATCCCCTCTTCTCCAAACTGGTGATTTAACTTCTCAAATCCTTGCCTTTTTCCTTCCAAAATTCTTTCCTCTCTGCCTCACATTTAGTCTCCTAAGCTCCTTTCAAGTATCTCTTGACCTAATGGCTCCTAAAATGAAGCTACCGCAAAGAAGAAAATCCATTCGTGGGTTGGAAGAGAGTGTGCACAGAAAGAGATTAGCAGCCGAGCCCTCTTCTGCTCTAATTCCTGCTCCAGGTCCTGCTTTAGCTTCCACTCAGTCTCCAATCAGCCCAAGCAAGGTACCTCTCTCTGATCGAAAAGTGGAATCTAGAAAAAATATTGATTTCAAGTTTTTTTGAAAAAGAAGGGTTCACTATTGGATCGAAGATTAAGAATCAAGGATGGGAATTTTTTTGCTCTTTAAAGGAAAATAGTTATGTCGATTTAGTCAGGGAATTTTACTTAAATTTGAGCTATAACAATGGAACAGTAAAAGGTGTTGATATTATTCTTGATCCAGTCCACTTGAGATAGATACTGCATTTGCCTTATGAAGGCTATACCAATATGGAGCTCCCTATTAAAGAAGAAAGAATTAATGTTATCTTAGGAAGAACTTATATTGAAAGTCTAAATAAATTGGAAGCAAAAATTTTTTCTATTGAGATGAGGCTGTTACATCACTTGGTAACCAAACTGTTTGTCCCTAAAAGTGGTAGACATGACCATTTATCTGGTAGGAACATTTGCATTATGTACCATGTGATCACACAGACCCCCTTGAACCTTCCTGCTTTAATTTTTGAGGCCATGAGAGAGATTCTGAACAGGTCCAAGGCTCACTTGCCTTTTGGTATGGCACTTACCTTAGTTTTTAGAAGGTTTAGAATCAATTTTGAGGGGGAGGCAGTTGCTAGACTATCTCATTCCGACACCATCAACTGCCACACATTGCATCGCATGGGTTTCTCTAAGACTGATGACGGTTGGACAAAGGGTATTATGGAGAGAGCAGAGGATAAAGCAGAGGAGGAGGGACCATCTTCACCTCTTCATGATCATAGAGCATCCCCAGATATTCAGTTCATATTTGATCATGAGGCTGGTCCTTTAGAGTGTGAGGAGGCATGCTTCAGTTCTACTGTCAGAGAACAGGGTACATCCTTCAAAGTTCAGGCTAGCAGATGATCAGATTGAGATGATGTCCCAGCGTGTTGCCTCCATTCTATCTCAGCAGTTTGCTACTTTAGTCTTTGCACAGAGATCGACATCCCAGGATGACTCAGATCAAACTTTGATCCCTCACATTTCTACTATTTTTCAGATGCTCACTGCTCAGTCGGTACGTATTGAGCAGCTTGAGGGATATATTTTGAGTTTGACAGGCAGAGTATTAGATTTGCAAGGGCAAGTATTAGCTTTAGTCCATCTCCAGCCGCATGAGGATATCACAGAGGTCTCAGACCTAACTGTAGAGGCAGCTAGACTTCGAGGAGTCTTAGAGAGTGGTTTTGACTTCTTGAGGAGAGAGATCAGGGGCTCCAGTGAGAATGCTGCTACTCAGTTCAGTGCCCTGATATAGTCTGTATCGAGAGCTTTGGATCTTTTGGACACCATCAGACTTTCTCTTATAGCACAGTCCGTAGCTTCTCAGGCTCCAGGATCCTCTCACCCCTCTACTCGTGCTGGTACCTCTACCTGTGGCCGAGGCAGATGCGGTCGAGGTCGTGCCCATGGACTTGATCCTACATCTCCTCACCCTATCTCTAATTCTTCAGATTCTGATCCCTCTAGCCATGACATCTATTAGATCTAGATTAGTTTGTCTCTTATGTCTAGGATCTATCTTATGGGCCTTGTATTTGTTGGCTAATTAACTCTTGAATAGTTTCTATTCATGACTTTTGTATTTTGAGTTGACTCATGTGTATTGGGACACCTTTTGTATTCAGTCACTTTTGAATATATATATATATATATATATATATGTGTGTGTGTGTGTGCTTTGACTTTCAATGAATGTCTATGAATGTGATCAAATTGAATTATTTTAATTATGAGATATGAAAAATAACTCATATTAGTGCTAAGAAATACTATGAATTATAATATCTTCTAGATGAGCAAGTTGATATATCCTATATGTTTGCTATATTGAGGGGGAGTAGAGAAATAAACAATCAAAGAAGGAGGCTAAAGAAGTAAAATATGGTATCAAAAAGGGAGAGTAAAGAAAATATGTTCTTTTTGTCATATTTTTTTTTCTTTTCTCTATCCTTAAAATCTCTTAAGATCTTAATTGATGCTATCAAAAAGGAAGAGTAAAGAAAATTTATCCTTTCAAGATTCCTTAAAAGGAGTAGAGAATCTTAATTGATGCTGTCAAAAAGAGAGAGTAGAAAATCAAAATCGAATTTGAGCAATAAGCAATAAAAAAATATGCAATAAGCAATAAAGAAATTAGTAATAAGTAAAATTGTTAAGTAAATGTGTCAAAGAACCAAAATCATCAGCTTTTTTTTTATCTAATTTTCAAAGCAAATGAACTTATAAGCAAATTTTAAATTAATCTTCAAACTGCTTATGATGTATTTCGTTCAAATACTTAGCTATGATATTGAAGTGATGCTTCTTCATAAATTTAAAATTCATGTTCAATGCTTTATATATACTTTTGCTCAAGTATTTTATTATCATCAAAAAGGGAGAGATTGTTGCTCCTTGAATTGATTTTGATGATTACAAAGCATTTGAGGGGGTTACTAATGATTTTGGTTTGCAAAAAGATTTATTGTATTTCAGAGGCAAAATCATAATTTTATCAAGTTCTGATTTGGAAGCCTCAAGAGCAAGAACACAAGATTTATAATCTATTGGAGGTAATTTTAATATTTTGAATATATATTTTGAAAGAAAATCATGTTTATATATTTGAGTCGACCCCATGAGTCGACTCATGGCAAAAGGGGCTGAACGACACGCTAAATTCTTTGGCTGGCACACTCTATGAGTCGACCCCTGAGCATGAGTCGACCCTACGAGTCGACCTCTGCTGCTGTGTAGGCCAAAATTATAGAACAGTCATTTTCTGTTCTGTATCACAGAAGTCGACCCCATGAGTCGACTCATGAGCATGAGTCGACCCTATGAGTCGACACTTGTGATAGAAAAATTTCGTAATGACTAATTTTTAGCTCGTTTTGGCTACATTTAATGCCTATTTAATGTGCTCCAATGGCTCTATTTCAGCCCAGATTACTCTCCATCATTATTTGAAGTTATAAAAGGCACTCAAAGGAGGGAATCAAAAAGGTTTTGAAGAGGATTTCAAGCATTCATTTCAGCCCTAAGTAAAGAGCCCTCTTGAAGTTAAAAAAGCTTTCATTTCAAGTTCACCAACCCCTCAAGAGCTCATTCAAGTCTTCAACCACCTTAAAAAAAATCAGAAAAGCTTCCTTCTTATTATGTAAAGTGCATTTAAAGTTTTATTTGCTCATTAAAGAAGCTAAATTTATATTTTAGTGTGATTAACTCACATATCCTATTTTATCTTGATCTTTTATTTTGGAAGGATTCTAAAACTTAGAAAGATTGGTTTGAACCTTGAATCAGATTGTACTGGGTTGGTTTGTATCCGAAAAATAAGTGTTCTAGCTTGGAATAGCTACAGTTGGAGGTTTCGATGTTGTATTCGGATTGAATATAGTTTAGTAGATTTGAATTCTCAAGTGAGAGCTTGGGGAGTGGACGTAGATGCAAGGTTGGCACCGAACCACTATAAATCTTCTTGTTTATGTTGTGCTTACTTGCTCTCCTTTTAAATTTCTTTATCTTCTTACATTCTTGCATCCAGCTTCTACACCTTGCATAAATTTCATTCTCCACATTTATCTTGCTTATTGTTATAAAATCTTCATAGTTGTAAATTAACTTTAAATTTTTAAAAATTCAATTCACCCCCCCTCCCTCTTAGGTTGCATAGCTGGACAACATCAACGATTAAGAATCATTCTAGGGTTAAACGATCAATACGATTGACATTTAACCTAGTGCAAGTGTTGCAGGAGGATCTATTAGCAATTCGATTGCTAATTGACTTAATTTGATTAAACCAATGGGTTGAGATTAAGTATAATTAAATATGATTTAATTAGATTTAGTTTGGGCTTGATTGGATCAAGTCCAATTGATTTATTGGATAAGCCAAGTGCAAGGAAAAACTAATCCTAGTTCAATTAGGACTTGGGTCAACCTAATTTTTAATTCAATTAAAAAATTAAATCAGATTTAAATTTAATTTAATCTAATTAAATTATATTTTTAATTTGATTAAGATCTATTTTAATTAGGTTGATTTGGATTTGATTTGATTTGGTTTGAGAAACCAAATTTGAACAAGTCACAGATTGAATCTTAGTAAGACTAGGATTCCACCTTGTGCCACCTTATTCCCCCATGCCCACTCTCTCTTATTTTGTGTGACAAAATCTTTTCTCCTAGGCCTTCATGCATGCCCAAAGCATTCCACTCTTTCTCTCTTATATGGAATGTGGTTGTGGACCAAGTCAAAGTAGGAATTAGTTTGGATTTCAAATTCTATGAGATAGAATTTTAGGAAACCAAAACTCTTTTCTTATGAAACTGATTTTATCAAGATTTATTTTAGGATTTTTATTGCTTTTATGGCATCTATTATGCACCCTTTTCTGGTGGTCCATGGTAGAAAAAGAAGGAGGGGGCACCCAAAAGTTGGGCACCACTTGTCTTGCCCTGTTTTGATTTTTCTTGACTAGGTATTTGACCTAGACAAGGATTCTTCATATCTCATTATTTAAGATGAATTTCTTCTTGAAATTTTTATGAAATATAGAGAATTGAGAGACCTTTAGGGCATGTTAAAATCAAAAATAAAGAGTGTTTAGGTATGGAGATATAATAGACACAAAACTAGGTGTCTAGTTGAGAGCAAAGAGAAGAAGAAGAGGATCTTCTTCTAGGGTTGCTGAGTTCACCTCTTTCCTTCCTCCACCTGTGAGTTTTCTGAGAGTGTATCATATCTAAAACTCCTTCTTCTACTTCTTATCTTTGGAAGAGTCCAAATCAAGAAGAAGAAAGCATCTGATCGACCATCGAAGAAGGATCAGCACAGTACTAGCATACTGTGCTTATTTCCTGGACCATGACTTCTGATCGTGATTTGTGGGCTCGTGTGGACGACTCCTAGAGGATGGACGTATGTGTGGCTCACAATATTATCCTCAAGTCCGGATCAACAAAGTTAGAACATCTAACTTGCAAGGTAATAGATATGATCTATTATATTTTACGTGCATTAGATGTAGTATAGAAACATGTTGATATGATCAGCATGTAGTTCTTGCTCTTTATATTTTAATTTTTGATTTAATATCATATAATAATCATATAATAAAATCTTAGATCTAGAGATTCTCTAATTTTATAAGATAAATTTTGATTTATTTTAGTCTTCCAATGCCTGATCTTGAAAATGTTTCAAGATCTAACCCTGAAACCCTAGATCTGGTTCCTTCAGTTGTGTGCCATATGAGTTGGTTGTCCTCTTAACCAAGAAGTGTAGAGACACTATTATGGTATGCAGATGGAATGTAGGAGTATATTCGCATCGGATGTGACCATATGCTGAGCACTCTGCTGTTAAGAGTAGCTCATGAAGGGTATGGGTATAAATGTTCCTCAGACCTAAGACCACCACGGTGACTTGTAAGCAACACACTATACTTTAGTATCAGACCATCTGAGTTTCTAACTCAATGATGAAAGAATACTGAGTGCAGTCAAGTACTTATCAAGTCGGTGTGTGAGTCAAGATGGAATTTACCTCTCTGAATTAGTAGGAGATATGCATTAGTGTATTTCAATTTAGCAAAATCTTGATCAGAATAATCTATGAGATAGATTTGAAAGGTTGAAATACAATGTGGTCAACTAAATTAGGATTGATAGTTAAACCCTAGGACACCTTGAGTATTTGAATCAAAGAGATGAATTATATAGTAACCATACGCTAGTAGGTTCTAGAAGGTTGCTTTGCAACACTTCGATCTATCCGATCATCGGGTCATCATTACTAGATGGTTACATCGATTGGTATATAAAGTTATTCCTATGCTATCGACTTAGGTTCAAACCTATGGGGTCACATGTATTAGATGATTTGATCAGATCATATGACTGAAGAGTCCAACTGGATTGTGACTCTGTGAAGAGTCTTCCTCGGATTAGGACTCTGTGGGAGAGTCCCACTGGGACTGAGACTCTACTAATAATAAAAAGTTAATTAATAATTTAATTATTAATTGACTCAATTTAATTGAGTAAAGTACTTTGGATCAAGTCTAATTGAATTGGATTCAGTTCGACACAGATTGGGTTTGATATGATCGAGCCCGATTACAAGAAAATTTTGATCCTGATTTGATCAGGAGTTTGACTCAGCTAATTCTTAATTGGATTAAGAATTTGATGAGATATCTAAGTTTATAATTATATTAGGTTTATTTCTATCAGTGGGTTCAATCCAAATTTGATTTGGATTAGAATCAAAATTAGAAACGAAGAGTCCTTGTCAACTTAGACTCTATCTTTATCTCCTGTGCCACTCCTGAACCCATGCCAATTTGTCTATTCCTAATTGGATTTGAATTGTGATTTTTGGTGTCATGATAGAAGGTCCAATAAGAGTGGGCAATAATATTTGATGAGTTATAATCTTATCTCTTGCCTAATTCAAATGCGATCCGAATTAAAGATAAGATGAAAACTAGAAAAGATATTTTTTATACATGAAAGATTGTTGGTATCTTAATAAATTTTTTTCTATTTTTCTTAGAGTGTTCTTGGGTGTGTGAGATACCAAAATCCTTCTCCATGTCTAAGAGTCATTTCCAAAAATTTTTGGGATGCCAAAAGGTGGTTTTGGCATGGACTCTTGGTGCCCTTCCCTTGGTGAAACCCTAATTCCTAGTCTACAAAAAAGGGGTTCCTATCTTGGACGTCCCATCATTGGTTCTCTTGCTGTTCTATAATTTTCTAAAACTCTTCTCCTCTTCCTCTCTTCCTCTTCTAGATCTTCTATTGCTTTGGAGTATCCAAGATGCTTAAAAAAGAAAGAAGAGATCAGCTATCGAAGTTGCTTGCAGGCTAGCACCTCCAAGCCCCTGATCTACGCCAGTCTTCGCATGGATTTTTTTGTAGAGGCCAGATGACTTCATGTGGCTATGAGTGACTTGAGGAATACCTTCACCAATGATTGGATCAGAGGAGATTAACATCAAATTGTTTTGGTATTAATCTCTAACTTATTTTGATCATATCGATAAATCTAATAGTTAGATCTAGGATTTCAACATCGATGAGATCGATGTATATTTTTAATTTTAGATCTAAAGTATATATTTTTTATATCATAGATTATGATATGATAGTTTAAGATTAGATCTTATGCATGTAATTAAGATTAAATTATTTAATTTTTTATTTTTGCTGCACAAAAGCTTTAAAATCGCATGTACTGCACTACCGCATATTTCTTTCAATTGGTATCAGAGCATAGTTGTTTTGATATGAATTAATATGACTTTAAATCTAAATTTTTAATATTAGATCTAATTATTTATAATTTAAATTAGATTTAAATAAGTTTATTTTTAGATCTGATTATTATCTGTTTAGATTAGATATTCTGAGTAATAAAGTACTCGGATTGGATAATCACCAAGCCGTCCGATCATAGGAGCAAGTAGAGTTTCATGACCCTCTCTTCCCATTCAATAGGGTGCTCTTCATGATATGTAGAGGTGCCACTATGAGGTCCCATGAAAAAGAAAGCAAAAAGAAAAAACTTACTTTCTTGCAAAGCCCTAGATCTTGAAACTTTAGGTGTTGTTGTATGTGATGTAAGTTGTGAAGAAACTAGTTACATCTAATCTTATTTAATCAAAATTATTTTGATTTAAAATCATAAAAAATTTAGATTTGATCAAAAAAATTTTATGATTTAATATAAAAAATTATTTTTAAAACCTTAATCATGTTGATGCAAAATTTAATTGAGAATTAAGTATCAAATTGATTGAATCTAGAATTATAATTTGAGCTCTAATGACGTAGCATAAAACATGGGGTATGGGTTAGCTCAAATCAGGTCCTTCTCTTTAATTGAGTTAGACCTAAGGTTAGAATCAAAAAATTGATTGATCATGTAGAAAAATTGATTAAGTCTAACCAAATATTGAATTAGATTAATCAGGATTTTTCTAGTGCAATAGTTATATATGGTCCAGTCCATATCTTTGATTAGACCAAATGGACCTTGATTGTGGCTCAGTGGTTGAATTCAAATCATTAGATTGATCAAATTAAAACTATTTAACCAATTGATGTCTAAGATAAGTTTGGTATTTGGATCAGTGATTTTTAATTGGAAGTGGCTTACCTAGCTATTTCGATGGTGTCTAAGGCAAGCTTAGCAAATCCTTCCATCGATTTCACTTATCTGGCCAATTTGGTGAACCAAATTTTGATTAGATCGCTAAGTGATTCAAGTTAGACCATGTCATTAAGGTTAATCAGTATGACTGATATAGGTGCCAGTTCAATCAACATGACCTAACCCGATTCAGTGACTTGGTGAAGTCAGTGGGAGGATTATGGTCTACGGATTGATCTTTTCTTCTCTTCTCTTTTCTCTAAATCGATTAAACCCTCTAAATTATTAGGTTCCTAAAATGAACTGGTTATAGTGATAACTAGATCATAACCTTCTATTAAGGTGAGTGATAATGGGTCCATTATTTATGATTGACATTGCAGGCGCCATCCATCTGATGTTCACTCTGAATAATGAAATTATCATTCATCATATGATGACTCTATTGAACTATCTGATGATGGTTGGGTTGACCTAACCATCCTCGAGCCTGATCACTCATTAGGTAGAATCACTGAGTAGGTTTATGTTAATGGTTTGACCTAATTGAAACTTTCAATAGAGGCCCATCACATACTGAAATAAAATCTAAGGCTAAATTAATTACTAGAAGTTATTTGAAGAAATAATTGGTTGAGAACCTATCCATAGGTGCATATGGGTTGATCAAGCTATCCTCGGACCTATATGTGGTCTGTGTGGATTCTAGTACCCATCAAGAAATTATGCTAATTCCTCGAATTGGAGGTAGAGGCTATCAATTCATATAAAATAGTAGGAGGACTTTTAGACTAAAGTCCAAGTCTTTAGGATTAATAAATTCACATACTAATTAGGCTTTATGTTTTCCTTGTATGTACAGATATGACCTCAAACTTGCCACTCCAATCACTGTTGGACAGTGAGAAGCTTACTGGACCAAATTTTGATAATTGGTATCGAAAGTTAAAGATAGTTCTAGAGCATGAGAGGATCCTTTATGTGATAACGGATCTGACACCTGAGAAGCCTACTCCTAATACCCGATGAGTGGTTCAAGACACTTATTTGAAGTAGCTCAATGACCGCACCATGGTTCGTTGCATCATGCGAGCCTCCATGAACGATGAGTTCAATCGAAAGTTTGAAGAGGCTCAGCAAGAGAAAATACTTCAAGTGTTGAGGGATTCTTTTGGTATTCCTGATGATGTTGAGTGGCACAAGACTAATTGTGTCATTTTTAATGTCCGAATGAGGGAGGGTGCATCTGTTATTGATCATGTATTGTACATGATCAAGTAGATTGAAAAATTGAGCAAAATTAGCTTCCTCTTGCACAAACAATTGGGGAAGGATGCGATCCTGAACTCCCTATCCAAGTCCTACCTACTGTTCTTCAGTCATTTCAGAATGACGAAGCCTGTAGACAACTACCACGGTTTGTTAGGGTTGCTACAAATTTTTGAAAAGGATCACCAGCTCTACAAGGAGACAGTGAATTTAGTGGAAGGATCTTCTTCAGATAGTCATCATCTCTTTAAAAAAGAAAAAAAAGAATAAGAAGGTGCCTGGTGCTGGGAGTCAGTCCAAAAAATCCATGTTCAAGGCTGATCAAAGTCAGGCAGAGTGCTTCTTTTGCTAGAAGCAAGGTCACTGGAAGAGAAATTATCCTCAGTATATCGCTTCTCTTGATCCGAACAGGCCAAAGAAGAAGAAGCAATCAGTTACTGGACAAGGTACTTATGTGATAACACCTTGTAACTTCACTCTTTTTAATACAATGACCTAAGTATTGGATACCGATAGTCCTATTCACATTTGCAATTCATTGCAAGATCTTCAAGTCACTAAGAGATTTGAAGATGGTGAGAGATTTCTGAACATTGGAGATGGAAGATCAGTTCCAGTTCTAGCTTTAAGAATCATCAAGCTTGTATTCGAGTCTTGTTACATTGTTCTTGATGAGTGTCATTACTGTCCTAATTTTCTTTTATATTATTTCTATAGGTTTTTTGGCCCATTTCAATTATGAAATATCAATGAAAAAAAATTTTGTGATATCATTTTGAATGGTATTACAATTTTGCATAGATAGTTGAATAATGGTATCTATGTTGTATCTAGGCCTAATGTAATGTACATTTCAAATAAACATCCTAAAATAGATGATGTCACAGATGCCTACCTTTGGCATTATAGGCTAGGTCATATCAACAAGAACAGGATGAATAGATTAGCTCAAAAAGAAATTCTTGATAAAGATGATTATGAATCGTTATCTACCTAAGAGTCTTGTTTGCTTGGAAAGATGACCAAGTCACCTTTTACTGAAAAAGATGAACGAGCCAGTGATGTGCTAGGTCTGATACATATTGATGTATATGGACTCATGAGTACATGTGCCAGAGGAGGCTATAGCTATTTCATTACATTCACTGATGACTTATCTAGGTATGGATACGTCTACTTGATGAAACACAAGTCTGAATTATTTAAAATATTCAAATGGTTTCATAATAAAGTAGAAAAATAAACTAAAAAAATATTAAAACTCTTCGATTTAACTAAGGGGGTGAATACCTCTCCAGTGAATTTCTGACATATTTAAGAGAGAATGGGATTCTCTCCCAATAGATCCCTCCAGGAACACCACAACATAATGGTGTCTCAGAAAGAAGGAATCGAACCTTGTTGGATATGGTTCGGTCTATAATGGGGTTTGCAACTCTGTCGATCTCCTTTTGGGGATATGTAATTGAAATAGCCTGTCTTGTGCTCAATAATATTTTGAGCAAGTTAGTTAGTAAGACATCATATGAGTTATAATCAGGACATAGGCCGAACCTCTCTTACTTTAGGGTTTGGGGGTGTCTGGCTTATATTAAATGATTACAAACTAACAAGCTTAGTCCTAGATCTGATAAATATAATTTCACGAGATACTCAAGAAAATGAGAAGATATTATTTTTACCTATCTACTAAATAAAAGGTATTTGTTAGTAATAAGGCATACTTTTTGAAAAAAAAAAATTCTTAGTGAAGGAATAAGTGCCTCTAAAATTGAGCTTGACGAAGTTCGACAGAAAGAAGAACTGACACCAATGATTGAATCTAAATTGAATTTGATAAGAGTAAACCCAGAGCCCAATGAACAAATATACTTAAGACAATCCGATAGAGTACCATATCAGTCGACAAATACTTAGGTTTCTTGGTTTGGGATGGGGATCTTGTCAAACTCGATAAGAATGATGAGGATCCGATCACCTATATGGATGCGATGTAGAGATCCAACTCTGATAAATGATTTGAAGCTATAAAATCTGAAATAGAGTCTATGAAGATCAATGATGTATGGATATTGGTTGACCCACCTAAAGGGATTAAACCCATAGGGTGTAAGTGGATCTTCAAGAGGAAAAGGGGTGTAGATGGAAAGGTGGAGATCTATAAAGCTCATTTGCTTGCCAAAGAATATCAACAATATTATGGTATTGACTATGATGAGATATTTTTTTCTATGGCAATGCTCAAGTCTATTCGGATTATGCTTGCGATAGCAATATACCTAGACTATAAAGTCTGGCAAATAGATGTGAAGATAGCTTTTCTAAATAGAGAGCTAAATGAATAGATGTATATGATACAACTTGAAGGTTTCACAAGAAGAAAAAACTAATTTTTTTCCTGTAGGATCTTACAAATCTAATGAGATCTGGGGTGGAATATTATAAAAAAAATATCCTATGATTATTTTAGATCTAAGATCTATTAGATCTAATTCTTATTATCTAATATTAAATCTAAAATTAAATCTTAAATCATGAGGAATAGAGAAATACCTCTAGGGTAACTAGATTATCCTGTAGATGATCGCAGCAATGCCCGAGGTTCTAAAATAGCCACACAGTCGCCTAGCCTCTACCAGTATCCACTCAAGCAGGATCTAGATTATCTTCTCCTCACGAATCTTCTCTCTAAAAATCAGATCTGGATCTAATCTGGAAGATCTTCAGAAGCTGGAGCAGCAGCTTCTCGACAAATCTCTGCAGCCTTCTAATTAGAAAGCCACCACGCCTTGGACAAGCACCAGATGGACACCCAACCTCTTGGACGTGAAGAGGGGAGGAAAAGGAGTAGAGGGGGCATGGAGAAGTGGAGAGGATTTAGGCTTTTGCTGGTTATTGAGCAGAGTCTCTAAACCCTAGGCACAGACAGGGTTTAAATAGACCCTGTTGCGCCATGCAGTGCCACATCATTCGACCAATCAAAAAATTCTAATTAATCTTAAAAAAATTTTGATTGGTGGAGTGATGTCATCTGATCATATCAGATAAGAATTCCCATAATTTCTCCTACTGTTGGTGCCAACACTGGATAAGCACAGTGAGATTGGCGCCCCACAATCCAAGTTGATCAAGGGATCAGAGTCCTCATCTCATGGGACTCTATCCTTATCCACTTGGGGTGCATGCCATATTTGATTATGGCACCCACTTTAAGGGTAAAATTAGCAGGTGGACACTCCACAAAAACTCTCCAATGACCTCTTGCCAAGTGGCCTTCAATCCAAGTTCCATGGGTCAACGTTTGACCAATATCCTAAAACGAAAATGGCAGGTGACAAAAATTAGCAGGTGCTGTCTTAAATTCATCTCATGAATTAAGACAAGTCCTTTCTAAGCTAGACTGACTCCAATCAGACTGAGAAAAATCTTCTCAAGATTCTCTAGGTGAGTCAAATCACATTTGGCTCAGTCGAGATAGAAAAGATTACACGAGGAGAAAGTTAGGCTCAATCGTATGCTAGCATGATTTCCTTGAACCTAATTGGATCTAATCCAAATCAATCGAACTGGACTAGCTCAATTGATGATATCTAGACCCTAACTCTTGTTTGTGTGATCCAGTTAGATTTATTTTCATATAGTAATGAGACATATCGTGATCTCATCATCGACATCATCGAAACTCCTTTCGATGGATCAGAATTCTTCTGATTCAGACAATTAGAATGATCGATCATCAAGATCATTCTAATTACTCCCAAAATTCATCAGTGACACCTAGTAGTATATGGTGGAAACCCATCAGAAATGAAGATGAACCACTCGGTGCAGCTACCTGTGTGATTGAGTTCCTCTATCATGAGTCTCAACTGAATTAGGGTTAAGGTGAACTCATCAAACCCAACATCAGTCATATGAATCAATCGATTGATTCAAGTCCGATGTGAAACCCCAATGAAAAATTCTTTTCCATTATTTCACTCTGCCATGGCCATGGGCTTAAGGACTCGATCTTTCGATCATAATAGGACTACTCCTCTCATCTACCGAGGTTGATAGATCCCTTCTTGGTGCGATCTGGTTCCTACAATGAATATGCTACAGCCAACATACACCTCAGGGTTCCGAATGGCTAGGAGATCGAGTTATGGTGTAGTCAAACTATAACACACTCAAGGTGAACTATCGATGTACCTCAGGTCAAAGAACTAGATACACAGCTGTAGCATCGAGCTAGTCATCGATGAGAAGGTAGACTTTCTTATGACTGCTCGAGGTGGTCATGCTCAGTACTTTCATTCTCAATGAATACCTGTACTCTCACTCCGGTGTCTCCACACTGTAGACTCAAGATACATCTATCCTAAGAAAGTGATCGTACACCAATCTTTCGGATCGATCACCATCCTCATGATGATCCTATGGTCAGGAGCTGTTTATGAGTTAGTTATGTAAATTCATGCCTTAAATTTTCAACTCTTGAAAATATGAATTAACATTCCTACTAACTCAAAGGATGTATCACAGACATAATGTACACAATGTGATAGTAGAATAACTCTTTTTTATTCATTTATAGTCAAAATTATAAATTTGCCCTTACATTTGTACAGGAATGTGTCAGCCAATCTGGCATCTAGGGCACACATCTAACAAACTTCCACTTGACCTAATGCCAATTGGCTACATATTTAAGTCCCATCTTCTCAAGGTGGGCTTCGATCTTCTGCTGGCCTAATGACTTTGTCAGTGGGTCTGCCACATTGTCTGTGGAGTCAACTCTCTTAACCTCGATATAACTTTTTTCGAAGTAATCACGGATCAGATGGAATCGCCGCTCGATATGCTTGGACTTCTGGTGAGACCTTGGCTTTTTAGCTAGGACTATGACACCATTATTATCGCAGTAAAGAGGGACGGTATCTGATGACATCACTCCAAGCTCTGTGGCAAACTTTTTGTACCAGAATGCCTCTTTTGCAGTTTCTGATGCAGCAATATACTCTACCTCCATGGTGGAATCAGCAATCACCGTCTGCTTGAAACTCTTCCAGCTAACTGCACCACCATTGTAAATGAACAGACTCCCAGATGTCGACTTTCGATCATCTATATCAAACATAAAATCTGAGTCTGTAAATCCCTGAACCTGGAGTTCTCCATTCCCAAAGACTAGAAATATATTCTTAGTCCTTCTCAAGTACTTAAGGATACATTTCACAGAAGTCCAGTGCTCTTCACTCGAATTCGACTAATATCTGCTTGTGACACTCACAGCATGGGCTATATCAGGTCGTGTATATAGCATGGCATACATGAGGCTCTCTATTGCAGAAGCATAAGGGATCTTGCTTATACATTCAATCTCCTCAGGTGTGCTAGGGCACATCTTCTTGGAGAGATGAATGCCATGTCTAAAAGGTACTAAAACTCTTTTGGAGTTTTTCATGCTAAACCTTTTTAGCACCTCCTCTATGTACCTCTTCTGTGAGAGTCCCAGCATCCTATTTGGTCTATCTCTATAGACCTTAATACCCAATATAAAGGATGCCTCTCCTAAATCTTTCATAGAGAACTCCTTAGACAACCATATTTTGACTGAGATCAACATGAAAATATCATTCCCAATCAGGAGGATGTCATCTACGTACAGTACGAGGAAGACAACTGCACTCCCACTGACCTTCTTGAACACACATGATTCCTCCTCATTCTTGATGAAATCAAACATTTTGATCACATCATTGAAATGAGTATTTCAGCTCCGAGATGCTTGCTTAAGTCCATAAATAAATTTTTACAGCTTGTAGATCTTGTGATCATCATCACTGGATGTGAAACCATGCGACTGTTCCATATATATATCTTCCTCAAGATATCCATTTAAGAATGTCATTTTTACGTCCATCTACCATATTTCATAATCGAAATAGGCTGCAACAGCAAGCAATGTGCGGATGGATTTTAGCATGACTACGGACAAAAAGATATCCTGATAGTTAATGCCTTCGCGCTGACTATAACCTTTTGCTACGAGCCTAGCCTTAAATGTCTCCACATTTTCATCTGCACCTATCTTTCTCTTGAAGATCCATTTACACCTAATAGGTACAATACCTTCAGGTGGATCTACCAAGGTCTAGATTTGGTTTGAGTACATCAAGTCAATTTCTAATTTCATTGCCTCTAACCATTTTTCAGAGTCGATATCTGATATCGCCTCGTCATAGGTCTTGGGGTCATCACCATGAGTCCCATTTCTCATGAGGAATATTTTCTCTACTTCCTCTTGTATAGTACCTAAGTACCTTTCAGGAGGATGAAAAATCCTAATCGATCTACGAGGTGGAAGAGGTTGTGTTAGGACTGGTTCTAATTGATTTGGTTCCTCAGGTTCTTTAGCTCATTACTCTTGGGAGACATTCTCCTTGAGCTTAATTATTCTTCCGATGCCACCATCTTGAATAAATTATTTTTCAAAAAAAATAGCATGTCGATTCACAATCACATTGTGATCTTCCAGAATATAGAAATGGTATCCTAATGACTCTTTAGGATATCCTATGAACCGAGCTCTAAAAGACCTAAACTCTAACTTGTCCATCTGCTATCTCTTGATATGAGCCGGACAACCCCAAATTCTGAGATGACTCAAACTTGACTTCTTACCATGTCATATCTCATACGGTGTGGTAGGAACGATTTTAGAGAGAACCCTATTCAATACATATATTACTGTCTTGAGATAGTGTCCCCAAAGAAACTTAGGGAGATCCGTGAAGCTCATCATGGAACGGACCATATCTAATAGGGTCGGGTTCCTCCATTCTGAAATCCCGTTGAGTTGTGGCGTTCCAGGTGGAGTCCATTGAGAGACTATGCCATTATCCTTAAGATAGTCTAGGAACTTCCGACTTAGGTATTCACCTCCTCGATTTGATCGAATAACCTTAATGGACTTTTCTGTTTGTTTTTCTACCTCATGTCTGAATTCTTTGAACTTTTCAAAGGCTTCAGATTTATGTTTCATTAGAAACACATATCCGTACCTAGACATATCATCGATGAAGGTAATGAAGTAGACATAGTTGCCTCTAGCTGACACATCAAATGGGCCACATACATCTGTATGTACTAGGGCAAGTAGGTCTATGGCCCTTTTTCCATGTCTTGTAAAAGGGAGCTTGGTCATTTTGCCTTGAAGGCATGATTCACAAACTGGATATGACTCAAAAGTCAACGGACTCAATAGTTCAGATTTTTTCAATTTGTTAACCCTATCTTTCGCTATATGACCTAGCATTAGGTGCCACAGATACCTATCATTTAGACTATCTTTAGACCTTTTAATTCCCATGACATTCACATTTTGCTCGATATGAAATACAGATACATCAATATGTAGTTGATAGAGACCACTAATAAGAAAATCATTTGCAACTTTATTATTTTCATAAAATATGTTACAATGGTTCTTATGAAAGCTAATTACATAGCCTTCTTGTGCTAAACATGAAACAGAAATCAAATTTCTGCTTGCTGCAGGCACATAATAACAATCTCTAAGAACTAAATCTAATCCTAATGGTAATCGCAGAGGGTAGGTTCCTACGGCCACAGCAGCAACTCTTGCTCCATTCCCGATGCGTAGGATCATATCCCCATCCTTCAGCTTCTTGCTCTCCTCAAGACCCTACATAGAAGTGCACAAATGAGCACTAGAACCAAAGTCAAGTACCCAACTAGATGCAGAGGAAACTGTAAGATTAGATTCTATAACGAGCATACCTCCAGAACGACCATCCTTCTTGTTCTTCTGGGTGGTCAGGTACTGAGGACAGTTTCGCTTCCAATGGCCATCTGAATTGTAGTGGAAACATTTTTTCTTTTCAGCAGCCTTCTTCTTCGGTTCCGTCTTCTTCTTCTTCCCATCCACCTTCTGCTTCTTCGCAGACTTCTTCTTCTTTCCAAAAGATTTTCTCTTAGAAGAAGTCCGCTCCACAATAAGGACTGAGCCTTTTGAACCCTTCAAAAAAAGCTCAGTTGTAACCAATATGTTCATTAACTCAGCCAAGGTACACTACATCTTATGCATATGAAAGTTTATGATGAACTGACCATATACATCAGACAAAGACTGAAGGATCACATCAATCTGAAAATCTCTATCTAAGATGACACCGAGCTTCTCAAGCTCCTCAAGATCCTTGATCATTGACAAATAATGATCTTGGACCGACTGTCAATCATGCATTTTAGCCTTAAAAAGTCTTTGGCAGACTTGATACTTGGCTGCGTGACTTTGTTCACCAAACAACTCTTGTAGGTGAGCCAACATTTGGTGGATAGCCATAATATTCTCATGCTGGCGCTACAAATCATCATACATAGCACCCAACATGTAGTACCTGGCTTTGTTATCATCATCCATCCATATTTCCAGAGACGCTCTCTGTTTAGCAGTCAAATATGCTGGTATGGCAGGTGGATCATGATCCAAGACATGAGTCAATTTTTCAAAATCCAGAATAATTCTGTAGTTCCTCAACCAGTCTTTGAAATTAGGTCCAGTCAATCTGTGGGTGTCTAGTATTTTGGTCAGGGGGTTGGACGTAGACATGTTTCCTGTAGAGAGTCAAAAGTTTTTAGTTAGATTTTATAATCAGACTTAACCAATTTATTTAGGGGTTTTATTTTTAAACAAATTAGGCTCTCACAATTTTTTCAGATCCCTACACTCTCTAGGTAGAGATGTGAAAATCTCTATGATTAATGATTTCTAGTGGGTGGTGCGGTCTCACCGACTGGCTCACCACCTCACCTAACAGTTATTGATGATGGATCAACTAATGAGTGGACAACTCTTGTCCAATGATTCTCTAATCATGGTGCACCCAAAACTTGGTCTCTAATTCATGAAGCTCACCATGCCCGGAATATTGCTCCAATCCTTAGTTAAGTCAGACCCACCATTTGCACGAATTAGATTCTTGATTGGGTCCCTCACCGTATCTGAAATATTGAGCACAACCCATCCTCTAATCTGTAGCATCCAATGCCTAATGGATATGGTTGCATCTGTTGCTCCTAGATTGATTTTGATGATTACAAAGCAGATTGAAGGGATACAAATATTTTTTATTTGAAAAAGTCTTTATGCTCTTCAGGGGCAAAAATGTAATTTTACCAAAACCCTGATTTGATAGTATCATTTGGTAGAACAATTGATTTGTGATCTATTGGTGAAAATTTTATTATTTTTGGACTTATATTTTTGAAGTTATGAATGTTTAAAGTGCATGAGTCAACTCATGAGTCAACTCATGGCACAATGAGCTGATTGGCACGCTGAAATTCCTATTGGCACGCTGGTTTTCTAGCTTGACATGACCTGTGAGTCGACTCATGAGTCGACCCACAAGGCATGAGTCGACTCATGAGTCGACCTCTGCTGGTTTGGGCCAAAAAATCCAGAAACCAACATTTCTGGCTGTTGCAACAGAGGTCGACTCATGAGTCGACCCCTGAAGCATGAGTCGACTCATGAGTCGACCCCTACGACGGAAATTGTCCGCAACGGCTAGTTTTTAGCCCGTTTTAGTTGCTTTTAATGCTCACTTTAAGTGCTCTAACGGCTCTTTTTCTGCCTAGAATATTTTCTTTTGTTTCTTAAAGCTATAAAAGGTTTCAAAAGGTGGAAAACAAGAAAGAGATACAAGGAATACACAAAATACACAAGAGACATTCAAGAGATTTTGAAAGAGAAAAGCCAGAGCATTCAAGAGGGCATTCAAGAGCATTCAAAGAGAGGATTTCTCAAGCCAACTTTTCAACCTTAATCAAAGAGCTCATTTAAAGCCTTCAAGAAGCCTTCAATCAAAGCTCACCTACTCCTCAAGCGTTCATTCAACTCTTCATCCACTTTGAGGAAATCCAAAAAGGAGCTTCTTCATTTGAGTAAAGTATATTTAATGTTATATTCGCTCATTTAAGGAGCTATTCTTGTACTTATTTGTGCTATAACTATTTTTACTCTTTGTGAGTAATTGTTTTTGTTTTGGAGGGGTTCCAAAACAAGGGAAGGTTGATCCGAACCTGAAATCGGAGTGTATTGGGTTGGCTTGTACCCGAGAAATAAGTGGACTAGCTTGGGATAGCTAGTGTCGGAGTTTCCGACGTTTGTATTCGGGTTGAATACAAGTTTAGTGGATTGGAATTCCCAAGTAGGAGCTTGGGGAGTGGATGTAGGTGCAAGGTTGGCACCGAACCACTATAAATCCTTGTGTTTGTGGTGTGCTCTATTATTTCTTTTTAATTGTTCATTATATCCTTGCATTCTTGCTTTAGGTAATTAATCTTGAACTAAAGTCTTTCTCCTCATTCATCAAGCTTTTGACAAATACTTTTCATAAGTAATTAGTTAAGCTTAAAATTTTTAAAACCCAATTCACCCCCCCTCTTGGGTTGCATAGCTGGGCAACAAGTGGTATCAGAGCCTGGTGCTCTAGCCCTTCTTTGATCTAACAATCAAAGAGCCAAAGATCTATGACAACCCATGTCGGTACTTCTCTAGCCGAGGGGCAATCCACCAACCGACCTCCACTTTTCAATGGGTCTAATTACACCTATTGGAAAGCTCGGATGAAGATATTCATACAAGCACTCGACTATGATATGTGGAGTATCATAGTGAACGGTCCTCACACACCCACCAAGATTATAGATGGTGAGGAGTCAACCAAACCCGAGAAAGAATGGGATGAGGTTGATAAGAAATTGGCACAATTAAATGCTAAAGCTATGAATGTTCTTTATTGTGCACTTGATGCAAATAAATTTAATCGTATTTCTACTTGTGCATCTGCTAAAGAAATATGGGATAGGTTAGAAGTAACCCATGAGGGAACAAATCAAGTAAAAGAGTCTAAAATAAACATGCTTGTGCATAAATATGAATTGTTTAAAATGGAGCATGATGAGTCCATAACTGCTATGTTTACTCGTTTTATTGATATAATTAATGGTTTGAAGAGTCTTGGCAAATCTTATACTAACAGTGAGCTTGTAAGGAAGATTCTCAGGTCATTGCCAAGAACTTGGGAAGCCAAGGTGACTGCCATCTAAGAAGCAAAGGACTTGAACACTCTACCTTTAGAAGAGCTTCTTGGATCCTTGATGACTCATGAACTTAGCATGAAGCAACATCAAGAGGATGAAGTCAAAAAGAAAAGAACCATTGCCCTCAAATCCACAGCTTCTCCTGATGATGAAACGGATGACACTGAAGATGAAGAACAGGATGAAGAGATGGCACTCATCACCCGGAGATTTAAGAAGTTTCTAAGAAAAAGAAAACAGGGGATGAGAAAAAAATCATTCACAAAAGGGGAACAAAGCAAAGAGAAAGAGAAAGATCAACCACTTATATGCTACGAGTGCAAGAAGCCGGGACATTTCAAATCCAAATGTCCACAACTGAAGAAAGGTCCCAAAAAGTTCAAAAAGAAAGCAATGATGGCGACTTGGAGTGCGAGTGATGACTCAAGCTCCGATGAGGAAACCTCAACAGAACAAGCCAACCTGTGCCTTATGGCACACGAAAATGAGGTAATTTCTGAATCCCCTAGTGAATTTACTTTTGAAGAATAGCATGAAGCATTCTATGACTTAATTGATGAATTAAAGAAACTAGGGATGAAAAACAAAGAACTGAAATTGAAAAATCAGTCCTTAGTGAAACAAGCTGAAAGCCTTTCAATTGAAAATTCCACCTTGCTTCAAGAAAATCAAAGCTTAAAGAATGAAATTAACAAGCTGAAACCTATAGTAGATAAGTTCATCTTAAGTTCAAACAAACTAAATATGATTCTTGATAATCAAAAAGCTGTATATGATAAGGCTGGACTTGGCTATAACCCCTTAAAGAAATAAAAATTTCTGAAAAATATTTATGTAAATTATTCAAGTAATAAGTCTACAAATATTACTTGCTTCAAATGTGGTAGAATAGGATATAAATCATACACATGTCTTTTTAACAAATCTGCAAACACAACTATAAAGAAAATATGGGTTCCAAAAGGAATTTTGGAACCATTTTGACTAACCTAAAAGGACCCAAGAAAGCTTGGGTACCTAAGACAAAAACTTGACTTTTGCTTGCAGGTGTGTCTAGCATCCCAAGGAGGAAACAGAAAATGGTATCTTGACAGTGGATGCTCGAGACACATGACTGGTGATGAATCACAATTCATCACGCTTGATGCTAAAGATGGAGGGATGGTCACCTTTGGAGATAATGACAAAGGAAAGATCATCAGGATAGGTAACATTGGTATCACTCCCTCCAAATACATTGAAAATATTTTGTTAGTTAAAGGTTTAAAGCATAACTTACTTAGCATTAGTCAATTTTGTGATAAAGGGTATAAAGTTATTTTTGAATCATCTGTTTGCATTGTGACTAGTCCTATTAACGATGGCATTAAATTTATAGGACATAGGCATGACAATGTTTATATGGTAGATTTAAATGATTTAGCTAAATTAGACATGCAATGCCTAGTATCCTTGAATGCTAAAGTTAATAAGACTAGTTGGCTTTGGCATCGTAGACTTGCACACATAAGCATGCATTCTCTTTCAAAATTAATTAAGAAAGAATTAGTTCTTGGTTTGCCAAAACTGAATTTTGAAAAGGATAGAATTTGTGATGCATGCCAATTAGGTAAACAAACTAGAGTTTCATTTAAATCCAAAAATATTGTTTCAACTTCTAGACCTTTAGAGCTTTTGCATATGGACTTATTTGGACCAACTAGAACCACAAGTCTAGGAGGAAAACGATATGGTTTTGTAATTATAGATGATTACTCTCGTTTTACTTGGGTTTTTTTTTTGGCACACAAAAATGAAACTTTTCATATTTTCACTAAATTTCACCGAAAAGTCACTAATGAAAAAGAATTTTCAATTCAAAATATTAGAAGTGATCATGGAACTGAATTTGAAAATCAAGACTTTGAAAATTTTTGTGATGAAAATGGAATTGGCCATAACTTCTCTGATCCTAGGACACCCCAACAAAATGGGGTAGTTGAAAGGAAAAACAGAACCTTAGAAGAAATGGCCCGTACCATGCTTTGTGAAAGCAACCTTCCAAGATATTTTTGGGCGGAAGTAATTAACACAGCATGTTACATTTTAAATCATGCTTTGATTAGATAATTTTTAAAGAAAACCCCTTATGAACTTTGGAAAGGAAGAAAACCAAATATTGCATATTTTCATGTTTTTGGTTGTCGATGCTTTGTATTAAATAATGGTAAGGAAAGACTTGGTAAATTTGATGCAAAATCAGATGAAGCAATCTTTCTAGGTTACTCCTCCACTAGTAAAGCCTTTAGAGTTTTCAACAAAAGAACTTTAGTAGTTGAGGAGTCCATACATGTTGTTTTTTATGAATCTAACGATCTTCCTTCAAGGAAGAATGAGGGTGTTGATGATGCAGATCCACTAATAGAAGGTATGAAGGAGATCACTCTGAAGGATTCAGTAACTCCAGAGAACGAGGAACAAGAAGACAAACAAGATGAGAGAAGTGAAGAAATTCAAGAACAACCTCAAGGTACAAATGACCTACCCAAGAAATAGAGGTATGTTCACAACCACCCTAAGGAGTTAATCATTGGTGATCCTATGCATGGGGTAAAGACTCGTTCTTCACTTAGAGATGTATTTAATCATTATGCTTTTGTATCTCATCTTGAACCTAAAACTTTTGAAGAAGCTGAAAATGATCATAATTGGATTATTGCAATGCAAGAGGAACTTAATCAATTTGAAAGAAATAATGTTTGGACCTTAGTATCAAGACCTAAAAATTATTCTATAATTGGCACAAAATGGATCTTTAGGAACAAATTAGATGAGCATGGTAATGTAATTAGAAATAAAGCAAGATTGGTTGCTAAAGGTTATAATCAAGAAGAAGGAATTGATTTTGATGAAACTTTTGCACTTGTTGCTAGATTAGAAGCCATTAGACTTTCTACTTGCGTATGCTTGCTTTATGAAATTCAAATTATTTCAAATGGATGTTAAAAGTGCATTTTTAAATGGATATATTGCTGAAGAAGTCTATGTAGAACAACCCCCTGGATTTGAAAATCATGCTTTTCCTAATCATGTCTTTAGATTAAATAAAGCTTTATATGGATTAAATCAAGCACCTAGAGCATGGTATGATAGGCTAAGCAAATTTTTACTAAATAATAATTTTTCAAGAGGTAATGTAGATACAACCCTCTTTATTAAGAGAAATCAAAATGATATGCTAGTTATACAAATTTATGTTGATGATATAATTTTTGGGTCTACTAATGAATCCCTTTGTCAAGACTTTGCTAAGCTTATGCAGGGGGAGTTCGAGATGAGCATGATGGGAGAACTCACCTTCTTCCTCAGACTCCAAATCAAACAATCAAAAGAGGGAATCTTCATCACCCAAAGCAAGTACACCAAGGAACTACTCAAAAGATTTGGAATGGAGAACTCCAAACCAATTGGCACACCAATGAGTCACTCATGTAAGCTTGACAAGGATGATGAAGGTAAATGTGTAGACTTAAAATACTATAGAGGTATGATTGGCTCATTATTATATTTAACTGCAAGTAGGCCTGATATCATGTTTAGTGTTTGTTTATGTGCTAGATATCAATCTAATCCTAAAGAATCTCATTTGAATGCTGTTAAAAGAATCCTTAGATACTTAAATGGTACTCAAACTCTAGGGTTATGGTACTCTAAGGACTCACAAATTGATTTATTAGGATATTCAGATGCTGATTTTGCTGGATGTAATTTAGATAGAAAAAGCACAAGTGGAACTTACCAATTTCTTGGAGTTAACCTAATCTCATGGTTTAGCAAGAAACAAAATTTGGTGGCACTATCTACGGCTGAGGCCGAATACATTGCAGCCGGAAGTTGTTGTGCTCAAATCTTGTGGATTAAGCAACAACTCGAAGACTTTGGAATCAAACTTAATGAAACATCAATAAGATGTGACAACACAAGTGCCATAAATCTATCTAAAAATCCAATTCAACACTCAAGATCCAAATATATTGAAATAAGACATCATTTTATAAGAGAACATGTTCAAAACAAAAATATAATTCTTGAATATGTTTGCACTGAAAATCAATTAGCTGATATCTTTACAAAGGCCCTTAGTGAGGATAGATTCTGTGAAATTAGGAGAAATCTAGGAATTCTTGATCCATATGCCTAAATAATTTTCAATTTCCAAAGAATTGATGTCAAAAATTCTTAGAGCTCAATTTCCAACATCTTTCTTGGTCCCAAAAGCTCAAGTTTATCATTCCAAAAACTTATCTTTGAGCAAAACTCCTTCTCCCAAAATTTCAATTTTTTTTGGAATTTATTCATATTTTTTTTGAATTTCTGAACTTCATGAGTCGACCCCCATGAGTCGACTCAATGGCAAACTTGTAATTTCCTCCAACTTCTCACGGGTTCATTGTTTTTATATGGGTTCCTGTTCGTGAGCCGACCCATCCTTTCATCTTCCTTCTTCCAAAAGCCGACTTCCCCATCTCCATTTGCTCCAAATCCAAGGATCTAGCTCGAGGCACTTCTCCCTCCTCCTCTCCACCAAAAATCGCCACCTTGGGAAAGGGATTTTTGTGCCTTCTTCCATTGTTTGACATGGTTGGAGCGTGCCCTAGCACTCCACCGTTCTTCCCAAATCCACCTCTTTTCTCCACCAAAATCTCTCTTCACTCTCTTGTGATCCTTCCTCCACTCATTCACTTGTTCCTCCAAGTCTCCTTGCCTGCTACTGTAGTGAATATGGCTCCGAAGATGAAGCTTCTCCAAAGAAGAAAGTCAGTCCATGAGCTTGAAGAAAATGTCCGAAAGAAGAGGCAAGCTGCTCAGTCTTCCACTGCTCCCACTCCAGCTTCAGTGATTGCTCAAGGTCCCCCTCAATCCTCCCTAGGCCCCAGTAAGAATCCTCTTTCTGATAGAAAAGTTGAAACCGAGAAGAATATAGATTTTCGGTTCTTTGAAAAAGAGGGATTTACTTTTGCAACTAAGATTAAAAACCAAGGATGGGGTTTCTACTGCACCCTTAAGGAAGTCACCTATGTTGACCTAGTTAGAGAATTCTACCAGAATCTACATTATGGAAATGGGTCAGTGACTTCAACAGTCAAGGGTATTGATATTTGCTTGGATCCTAGTATATTGGGAGAAATACTACATTTGCCTAGTGAGGGTTACTCTTATATGGAACTCCCAGTAAAAGAAGAAGGGATCAGTGTTATACTAGGGGGAACTTACTCAGGGAGTTTAAATAAATTGGAAGCAAAGATTTTGTCCATTGAGATGAGGATCCTGCATCAAATGGTAACGAAGCTCTTCTTTCCTAGGAGTGGTAGGCATGATTTACTTTCCGGCAGAGATGTTTGTATCATGTTTCATGTCATCACTCAGACCCCCCTGAACCTCCCTGCACTGATGATAGAGGCCATGAGAGAGACTTTGAACAGATCCAAGGCACACTTGCCTTTTGGTATGGCCCTTACTAGAGTATTTAGGAGGTTTGGAGTCAGCTGTGAGGGGGAGGCATCTACCAAGCTCTCTCATGTGGACACTTTCAACCAACACACCCTGCATCGAATGGGATTTACAAAGACTAATGGTGGTTGGATCAAGGGCTCTGAGGAGAGAGCTGAGGAGAGAGCTGAAGATAGAACTGAAGACAGAGCAGAAGAGGAAGGTCCATCATCTCCTATCCATGACTTCAGGGCAGCATCACCAGATATCCAGTTCATTCCTGATACAGAGGCTGGCCCTTCAGAGTTCACTAGGATGCCCACACCAGTGTATCAGCCAGAGACCAGAGCACCTCCATCAGAGTTCAGACTGGCTGATGATCAGATCGAGCAGATATCACAGCGTGTGGCTTCTTTGCTATCTAGTCAGTGGAGCAGTACTGCTTTTGCACCAGGGGCCACTTCTTCTGATCAGACCATGACTCCCCACATCTCCACTGTGTTTCAGATGATATCAGATCAGTCCATCCAGATTCAGCAGCTTGAGGACACCGTCTGGAGACTGACTGGCAGAGTTCTTGACTTGCAGGGGCAAGTCCTTGCTTTGGCCCATCCTCAGCCACAGGAGTCCACTATTGAGGTCACAGACCTCACTGCAGAGGCTGGCAGGCTCAGAGGAGCACTGGAGGGTGGATATGAGTTACTGAGGAGAGAGATCCGAGGATCGAGTGAGTATGCATCCACTCAGTTCACTGCTCTACTTCAGTCTGTTTCCAGAGCACTGAACGTACTTGATTCCATCAGACTCACCCTTTCTGTTCAGTCCTTAGCCTCTCAGCGTTCTCAGCCACCCAGTTCATCTCGCTCTCCTGCTCGTGCCAGAGGCAGACGGGGTAGAGGACGCACTTCTGATCGAGATCCATCAGCTCCTCATCTCATTTCTGATGACTCCGATCCATGACTTGTCATGATCATTTCTAGATCTTAGGTGTTAGTGTCTTGTTCTAGGATCTGTATTTTGGGGCCATGTATTGACAATTAGCTGGTTGACTTTTATATTATGAACTATGTATTGAAATAATTATGGTTTTATGGTATCATCTTTTACTTATATTTCTACCTTTTGTAATGATGTCGATCATATTTTGGTTATATATTTTCTCCTTGTTGAAATATTGTCTTCTCTTTGTTGATGATTGCTGTTAATAATTGCTGTATTAAGGGGGAGCAAACATCCATGATAAACTCTAAAGGGGGAGAAATTAAAGAATGCTTCAGACAAAGGAGGAGTTAACCATGTTTGATGATGTCAAAAAGGGGGAGAAATTTAACAAAAAGAAATCCATCAAAAGCAAAACCATAAACTATGAGCAATTAAAGAAAAAGCAACCCATCAAAAGCAAAACTACAAATTATGAGAAATTAATGAAATTATGAGAAATTAATGAATGAATTGAAGAATTTAAAGAACAATATCAAAAGTACAATGCAAATAAGTAACTTTTAACTTTCTTCTTTACATATGCTTTGATTTGCTTTAAAAACTTAAATATGCTCTGATATACTTTAAAATTCCAACTTGCTCTGATACATCTTTTGAAATTTTATTTGCCTTGATACATTTTAAAAAATTTAACTTGCCTTGATACATCTTAAGAAATTTAACTTACTCTGATACATCTTAAAATTCTCAACTTGCTCTGATACATTGTAAAATTTTTCTCTGATACATTGTAAAATTGTTTTTCTTGCTCTGATACATTGCAAAATTTTTTTTCTCTTTCTCTGATACATCTTAAACTTAAAATGCTCTAATACACTTTCCAAATCAACTCTTAAACATGCTTTGGCACACATAATTATTTTTGCTCTGATGCTAAAACTAAAATCAAATGAGAATGAGCAAATTTTCAAAATACAGCTTGCTCTGATAACAAAAACAAGTTTTTTGCTCTAACACCAAAATCACATAATCCAATGAGCATATCTTTAAATCTTTAAGAAAATGGACAAACTATTTTTGCATATGACCATTTATATCACATGCCAAAAGAATCATACTCTTTTCAAGCATATAAACCTATAATGCATTCACATAAATGCTTTTGTTCAAGTGTTTTATCATCATCAAAAAGGGGAAGATTGTTGCTCCTAGATTGATTTTGATGATTACAAAGCAGATTGAAGGGATACAAATATTTTTTATTTGAAAAAGTCTTTATGCTCTTCAGGGGCAAAAATATAATTTTACAAAAACCCTGATTTGATAGTATCATTTGGTAGAATAATTGATTTGTGATCTATTGATGAACATTTCATTATTTTTGGACTTATATTTTTGAAGTTATGAATGTTTAAAGTGCATGAGTCGACTCATGGCACAATGAGCTGATTGGCACGCTGAAATTCCTATTGGCACGCTAGTTTTCTGTCTTGGCACGATCTGTGAGTCGACTCATGAGTCGACCCACAAGGCATGAGTCGACTCATGAGTCGACCTCTGCTGGTTTGGGCCAAAAAATCCAGAAACCAACATTTCTGGCTGTTGCAACAGAGGTTGACTCATGAGTCGACCCCTGAAGCATGAGTCGACTCATGAGTCGACCCCTGCGACGGGAATTGTCCGCAACGGCTAGTTTTTAGCCCGTTTTAGTTGCTTTTAATGCTCACTTTAAGTGCTCTAACGGCTCTTTTTCTGCCTAGAATATTTTCTTTTGTTTCTTAAAGCTATAAAAGGTTTCAAAAGGTGGAAAACAAGAAAGAGATACAAGGAATACACAAAATACACAAGAGACATTCAAGAGATTTTGAAAGAGAAAAGCCAGAGCATTCAAGAGGGCATTCAAGAGCATTCAAAGAGAGGATTTCTCAAGCCAACTTTTCAACCTTAATCAAAGAGCTCATTTAAAGCCTTCAAGAAGCCTTCAATCAAAGCTCACCTACTCCTCAAGCATTCATTCAACTCTTCATCCACTTTGAGGAAATCCAAAAAGAAGCTTCTTCATTTGAGTAAAGTATATTTAATGTTATATTCGCTCATTTAAGGAGCTATTCTTGTACTTATTTGTGCTATAACTGTTTTTACTCTTTGTGAGTAATTATTTTTGTTTTGGAGGGGTTCCAAAATAAGGGAAGGTTGATCCGAACCTGAAATCGGAGTGTATTGGGTTGGCTTGTACCCAAGAAATAAGTGGACTAGCTTGGGATAGCTAGTATCGGAGTTTCCGATGTTTGTATTCGGGTTGAATACAAGTTTAGTGGATTGAAATTCTCAAGTAGGAGCTTGGGGAGTAGATGTAGGTGCAAGGTTGGCACCGAACCACTATAAATCCTTGTGTTTGTGGTGTGCTCTATTATTTCTTTTTAATTATTCATTATATCCTTGCATTCTTGCTTTAGGTAATTAATCTTGAACTAAAGTCTTTCTCCTCATTCATCAAGCTTTTGACAAATACTTTTCATAAGAAATTAGTTAAGCTTAAAATTTTTAAAACCCAATTCACCCCCCCTCTTGGGTTGCATAGCTGGGCAACAGCATCTTTCTGATGTAACTGAGCCACTGTAACCAGTCGAGAACAATCAACCCCAGGAAGGGCCCGCACATCCACAATGGTGGAAGACCTTAGACTTAATATTTTCTTAGAAAGATTTGATTTAGGTCTCATTAAACTTAATTTGACATAGTCATAACAATTATGACTAACCTAGTGACATGGGTTAGCTCGAATTGTTAGCCATCTCTAATCAGAACTGGATCGACACATATGGCCAGATAAGTGAGACCGGTGGGAGAGATATGCCATTAACTTGATAAAAATGCATTCGAGTCGAGTAGCTCCCAATTAAAAATCAGTCGATCGCATCTGCCCAACTTACCTTAAACACCAAATTATCAAACTAAAATCAATTGGGTTAGTCTACAATCTAGGCTCTAACCACTGAGCCAAATTAGGTCTTAACTTGATCGAGTTACACCTAAATGTAATTCGACCTTGATCTAAACTTAGTCCTATTAGGCTGATCAATTATTAGCTTACATGATCCCATCTAACCAATTTTTAATTCGATTTGATCAACCGCTAGACCTAATTGAGCTACCCAAGTCTAAATCTAATTTTATGAAAATGACTTAGATCTGAAATTTTCAATTTTAGACCTAATTTAATTTCATAAGCTTATTTCATTAATTAAGTCATGGGTTCATAAATAAATTCTAGGGTTTCAGGATCTAGGATTTTGTAGAAAAGTAAATTTTGATTTCTGATTAAGGATGAACACGCAGCACCCCTACATGCCATAAGAACACCCCATTGAATGAGAGGAGAGGATCTTAAACCCTACTTTGTTCTTATGATCAGACGGCCATGAAGAACACCTTAATCAAAAATATTAATTTAACTATAAAATTAGTTAGATCTAAGTTACATATCACATATATAATTTCAGATCGAACTTATACATGCTTTGCATACATCTCATGTATTAAAATTTGATCTAATTAGCATACTTTCAGATCTGATACATCACATATAATATCTAAAAAATAAGATTTAAATTAAACTATTTAATAAGAAATCTATTCTAGACAGTTACTAGAATAATTCTACAACTAGTCTAGGCATGCAATAGATCAATCTTATGAATTAATTAAATTTTATTTTCTATTTTTTGATCTAAATATAATATTTATAACATCAAAAAATTAGAAAATAAATTAGATCTAATTTATATTTTAATCATATTAAAATATAAAACTATAAGACTATTCATAGATCAAACAACTCTTAGTCTAATCATGCATCTCATGCATGTTAGATCTACTTAGATTTAATTTTAATTTTTTTTTTTGATTTCAAATCCTATCACATCTGATGTGATATCTAAAATCTATTAATATCAGATAAATAAAAATAAAAATCAGATCTAAATTAGATCTGAAATAGAGCTATCAACCTGGCTCTAATACCAGTTGAAGGGAAAACCGGCTTTTTTCCTATAGGATCTTCCAGATCTAATGAGATCTGGGATGGAATATTACAAAAAAAATATCCTACGATTATTTTAGATCTAAGATCTATTAAATCTAATTTTTATTATTTGATATTAAATCTAAAATTAAATCTAAAATCATGAGGAATAGAGAAATACCTCTAGGGTAACTAGATTACCCTGTAGATAATCACAGCAATGCCCGAGGTTCTAAAATAGCCACGCAATCGCCTGGCCTCTATCAGCATCCACCCAAGTAGGATCTGGATCATCTTCTCCTCATAAATTTTTGCTCTAAAAATTAGATTTAGATCTGATTTGAAAGATCTTTAAAAGATCTTCTAAAACTGGAGCAGTAGCTTCTCAATAAATCTCTGTAGCCTTCTAATCAGGAAGCCATCACGCCTTGGACAAGCACCAGATGGATGCCCAACCTCTTGGACGTGAAGAGGGGAGGGAAATGAGTAGAGGGGGTATGGAGAAGTTGAGAGGATTCAGGCTTTTGCTGGTTATTAAGCAGAGTCTCTAAACCCTAGGCACAGACAGGGTTTAAATAGACCCTGCTGCGCCATGCAGTGCCACATCATTCGACCAATCAAAAAATTTTAATTAATCCTGAAAAAATTTTGATTGATAGAGTGATATCATCTGATCATATCAGATAATAATCCCCATAATTCCTCCTACTATTGGTGCCAACACTGGATAAGCACAGTGAGATTGGCGCCCCATAGTTCAAGTTGATCAAGGGATCAGAGTCCTCATCTCATGGGACTCTATTCTTATCCACTTGGGGTGCATGCCATATCTGATTATGGTGTCCACTTTGAGGGTAAAATTAGTAGGTGGACACTCCATGAAAACTCTCCAATGATCTCTTTCCAAGTTGCCTTCAGTCCAAGGTCCATGGGTCAACGTTTGACCAATGTCCTAAAATGAAAATGGCAGGTGACAGAAATTAGTAGGTGTTGTCTTAAATTCATCTCATGAATTAAGATAAGTCTTTTCTAAGCTGGACTGGCTCTAGTCAGATTAAGAGAAATCTTCTCAAGGTTCTCTGGGTGAGTCAAATCATATTTGACTCAGTCGAGATAGAAAAGATTACACGAGGAGAAAGTTAGGCTCAATCGTGTGCTAGCACGATTTTCTTGAACCAAATTGGATCTAATCCAAATCAATCAAACTGGGCTAGCTCAATTGATGATATCCAGATTCTAACTCTTATTTGTATGACCCAGTTAGGTTCATTTCCATATGATAATGAGACATGTCGTGATCTCATCATCGACATCATCGAAACTTCTTTCGATGGACCAGAATTCTTCTGATTCAGACAATTAGAATGATCAATCATCATAATTATTTTAATTGCTCTCAAAATCCATCAGTGACACCTAACAGTATATGATAGCAATCCATCAGAAATGAAGATGAACCTCTCAATACAGCTACCTGTGTGATTGAATTTCTCTATCATGAGTTCCGACTGAATTAGGGTTAAGGTGAACTCATCAAATCCAACATCAGTCATATGAATCAATCGATTGATTCGAGTCCAATGTGAAAGCTCAATGGAAAATTCTTTTTCATTATTTCACTCTACCATGGTCATGGGCTTAAGGACTCGATCTTTCGATCATCATAGGACTACTCCTCTCATCTACCGAGGTTGATATATCCCTTCTTGGTGCGATCTGGTTCCTACAATGAATATGCTACAGCCAACATACACCTCAGAATTTTGAATGGCTAGGAGATCGAGTTATGGTGTAGTCAAACTATAACACACTCAAGGTAAACTATCGATGTACCTTAAGTTAAAGAACTAGACACACAGCTGCAGCATCGAGCTAGTCATCGACGAGAAGGTAGACTTCCTTATGACTGCTCGAGGTGGTCACGCTCAGTACTCTCATTCTCAATGAATATCTGTACTCTCGTTCTGATGTCTCTACACCGTAGACTCAAGACATATCTACCCTAAGGAAGTGATCGTGCACCAACCTTCCAGATCGATCACCATCCTCATGATGATCCTATGGTCAGGAGCTGTTTATGAGTTAGTTATGTAAATTCATGTCTTAAATTTTTAACTCTTGAAAATATGAATTAACATTCCTACTAACTCAAAAGATGTATCACAGACATAATGTATACAATGTGATAGTAAAATAACCCTTTTTTATTCATTTATAGTCAAAATTATAAATTTGCCCTTACATTTGTATAGAAATGTGTCAGCCAATCTGGCATCTAGGGCACACATCTAACATCACATTCATAGATAAGTCCAAGGTGTACAAGCTTCAGAGATTCATTTATAGATTGAAGCAAGCATCTCGGAGTTAGAACATACGTTTTGATAAGATAATCAAAACTTATGACTTCGTTAGGAATGGAGAGAAACCCTGCATATATAAGTAGGCAAATAGTTCAATAATTATATTTCTTATGTTGTATGTGGATGACATTCTCTTAATCAAGAATAATATCCCTGCATTATAGAGAATAAAAGTGTGGCTGTCGTCATAATTCTTCACGAAGGATCTGGGAGAAGTAGCCTACATCCTAAGGATGAAGATCTATAAGGATAGATCTAAGTGGCTGCTCTAACTCTCTCAATCTACGTACATAGATACTATACTGAAATGGTTCATCATGAAGAATTTTAAGAAAGATTATCTTTCGATAGGCTAAAGAATTCTCTTTCGAAAGGAGATTGTCTGACAACTCCTCAAGAGAGAGCATATGAGTAGAATTTCATATGCTTCAGCAGTGGGTTCTATTATATACACCATGACATGTACGAGATCAGACATGGTATACTCACTAGGGATAGTGAATAGATATCAGTCTGATCTAGGAAAAAATCACTGAAAAATCATAAAGATCATTCTTAGATATTTGAGAAATACTAAGGACCAGTGGCTTGTATATGGTGAAATTGACTTGAAACTTATGGAGTTCACCGACTCTAGCTTTCAGTCAGATCATGATGATAGTAAGAGTATGTCAGGTTGTATTTTTATCCAAAATAGTAGAGCGATCTGTTGGAAAAGTTTCCAGTAGCACACTGTGGCAGACTCTATTTGCGAAGCAGAGTATATCGCGGCATCTGATGATGCGAAGGAAGCTGTATGATTGCGAAAGTTCATCGATGAGCTCGGAGTGGCACTCTCTATTGATGGCCCTATCTTGTGATACTGTGACAATATTGGAGCCATTGCTCAAGCCAAGAAGCCAAGTCCCATCAGCGCACCAAACATATTCTACACCGCTATCACCTTATTCGAGAGATCGTGGATCAAGATGATGTCGACCTTCAGAAGATCGAAGGAAAGAAGAATCTGACTGACCCATTTACTAAAGCTCTCAGAATCAAAGAGTTCAATGATCATAAGTCAAAGATGGATATTCGATACTGTATATATTGGCTTTAATCCAAGTAAGAGTTGTTGGAAAATGTATTCTAAAATCAATCGTTAGCGTATTGACAATTGTGCTTATCTTACAAATTGTATATAAATTTTTATTAATAAAAATTATTTAGTATTTTTATTATAAATTGATCATCTTTGAACTTTGATATTATAATAAATTTCTTAGGACTATAATTAATCGACAAAGGAGGATTTGTCGTTAAGTCCTTAAAAATATTTGCGACCAAATGATATGCTATAACTAGGATGATAGTGATATCAAGTGAAGGTCAATATATACTGTTAGTGCGAAAATCCACCGGCATCGGAGAAGCTGGAGTTGAGGGAGTCGCGGTCGCCATCGGGACCTGTAAAGAAAGTCTAAATCAGAGTTGGGGGTGCTCCGGCAAGACCCTCCGATGCTCAAGTCAGTTCTCTGCCTCAACAAGAATGGAGTGCTCGAACAAAAATTTTAGCAGAGTTTCGAGATAGAGATTAGAGCTTAAAGAATAACGTATCTGGGGGTCCCCTTTTTATAGGCAGAGGGCGCAACAAATTGATAGCGACGTCTGTAATCGCCTGGTAGTGGGCCATTCGGGGCCATGAGGAGTTTGTTGCGGAGAGTAATGGAGTGGAGTCGTGGCCATCGTCGTGGCCTGCCACATGGAGCCTGTTGTGGAGAGTGGAGTGATGTCTATTGTCGTGACTTGCCAGAGCATGATGGAGCCGCGTGGGATCCGTTACAGGAAGTGGAGCAGAGTCGTGGCCATTACTGTGGCCTGCCAGGGAGTCCAGGCCTGTCGGTCGAAGCTTGGTCAGAGGCTTTCTGTGGATGAAGTTCGATTTCATGCAGAATCCGATAGAAGGTCGATCGGCGGTGGATGTCGGATGACGCTGGAGAGGTTCACCAGCTGGAGGGGTCCGGCTGCTGGAGCCCGTGTGTCGTAGGAGTTCGTCCGGAATCTGTCTGCTACAGAAGTTCGGTCGGAGTCTGGTTCCTGTAGAAGTCCGAATGGGGATCATTTGTTGAAGAAGCTCGACCGAAGCCTACCTGCAATAGAAGTCTGGAAGAAATTCGTTCACAATAGAAGCTCGGGTGGAGGCTTACAGTAGAAATCCGATGTGGATCGCTCGTAGTAGAAATTTGAAGTAGACTGCTTATCGTAGTAGCTCGGAGTAGATCGCTTGTAGTAGAAGCTCGGAGTAGATTGCTTGTAATAGAAGCTCGGAGTAGATCGCTTGTGGTGGGGGCTCAGAGTCCGGCCCTTGTAAGAGTTCGGATGAGGTCTACCTGCAATAGGAGCTCATGGAAGAAGTTCGGTTCTCGTAGGAGCTCGGACGATGTCTACCTGCAGTCGGAGTTCAGGGCAGAAGTCCGGCTCCCGTAGGAGCTCGAAAGAAATCTAGAAGGCGGTCGACCACCGTAGAAACTTGGATGGAGTCCGTCTGTCATGGAGATCTGCTGTTGGGAAAGTTCGGCCACTGATGAAGTTCTGGAAGAAATTCGAATTGGAATCGATCGAATCCTATTGGAAAAGATCTGGAAGAGGTCCGGAGAACGGTTGACCATTGTAGGAGGTCGGCCGATAGTGAAATCCAGAGAGCACTTGGAGTAGCCTGATAGACGACTGAAGAAGCTTATCATTGGAGAAGCCTGGGAGATGCGACAGGAGTTCGTCCGTCGAGAGAATCCGGGAACATTGCGGAAGCTCGATCGCTGGAGAGGTTCGAAAAGATGTCGCCCAAGGTCGGACGTCGGTAGAGTCCCGGGAGGGTCACTCTTGACACGAACTTTGGCTGGGGGGTATTTTATACCCAACACCAGTCCTCCTACTTCCGAGTTCGAGTTTCGAATGAAGTAAAGAAAAATTTTTACAGTCGAAGTTGCTCCCTTGAATTCTGTGCGCGACTGCTCTCAGATATTCTGACATTTAATACGCGCGTGCCGGAGTCTTTTCAAATCGGGGTGATCTGAAGAGACTTTTCAGAATTCCCGCTGGAGCATTGCTACAGGTATGATGCAATGATGGCTCTGCCAGCTGTCAGCTATTTTTAGCCGCCTGCTGTGGTGAGTGGGACACGTGGCGAATATGGGTCGGCCTGGGGAGATCCACAATCATTATTACGCCAGATCCTAGGGTCTATTTAAACCCACCCTTCTTCCTCCAAGAGTTTCATTCTGCCTGAAAGTTCTGTTGGTGCCCGTCTTCTTTCTGAGAGCTTTGACCTTCCTCGACGTCCGTTTTGGCCCTAGGTGTTCTTCGAGTCATCCCTGTCCCTACATCTCTGCATCCTTCGGAGCAACTTAGGTTAGTTCCAGAACTTTCATTCCTTCTCTTGTCATTTAGGTGTTCCTTCTTCATTTTTCTTCTGCCGCATTCCACCTGTTTGGTTCCCCATGAACCTTTCATCTCTTATTTCTCCCAATTTTTTTGGGATTTTTAGAGTTTTTGCTTGAAACGTCTTCTAGCACCTCCGCCTCTAGCGGTTCCAGGAGTTCGTCTGCCTCAGTCCCTCAGAACCCTCATACCGTAGATGAACCCATAACTAGGGCTGGACCTCATCCGATTTTTGCGTCGAACTCTATTCTCTGTTCTCTGACTCTGGACGAACTCCTACTGATAAGGATTCAGTATGGAGTTCCTCCGGAGTACGATCTGGAGCTTCCTGGTCCAGCCGACCGGGCCAGCACCCCCCCACCTGGCTGTTTCTGTCTGTACAAGGAGGCCTTCCGTGCCGAATTCTGGCTCTCACTTCCATCCTTCATCGTTGCTCTTTTTTATTTTTTAGACATTTCTTTAGCTTCAGTCGCGCCGAACTCCTTTAGGTTTTTGATAGGGTTCCTCTCCTTTTGCCACATAGTCGAAGTTCAGCCATCCCTTCCTTTGTTTAGGTATTTTTACACTTTCAAGTGCCACCCCTCGACGAAGGACTGGTGGTACTTCTCCTCCCAGTTCGGTAAGAAGGGGTTGCTGAAAGGTGCTCCTTCTTCTATCCATAACTGGAAGGGGAAGTACCTCTATGTCCAACGTCCAACCTTGAGGCTGGGATTGCCCCCTTGGGGCTCCCTGAGGGACTCCATCCGTCGGGCTCCTAGCCTAGGGGAGGACGACCTTCAAGCCGCCCAGAAACTCCTTAGTTATCCAACTCCTTCCCTTCCCAACCTTCTGAAGGAGCAATTCCTGTTCAACATTGGCCTGAGTCCCCTGGATCCTACGAGTATTCCATCTTTCCTTTTCTTCTTCTTTTCTTCTTCTCTTCTTCTTCTCTTCTTCTCTCTCTCTCTTTTTTTTTTTTTTAACCATGCATCACCTCTTCCTTTTTTCACTCCATTACTGATCTCTTTTCTCTCTCTTTTTCTCTTTTTTTTTTTTTTAGGAATGGACGCCGAAGCAGCATGGATGCTTGCCAGGGGCCTCAAGGCTCACAAAAGAAAAGGTGCTGCGGCCTCTGGGTCGGCGAAGAAGGCTAGAATGGAGGAGATGAGCTTGACCACGCCTACCCAGGTGGCCCTCACTGTCGATGTTCCTTCAGACGCCAAGCCCCCAGTTCCCCGAGCCTCTTCGAGGAGTTCTCCCGCTGAGGTTTCCACTCCGAGGGTCTGCTCTGAGGAGGTGCCAGGGGTTGAGAGGGGGAGGAGAAAGAAGACGGTGGCCCGCAGGGTCAGCGATCACCGAGCTGCCATCGAAGAATCCCACAACTCCGAGGAAGAGCCGGTGGAGAATCCCTTTAATGATAGGGACCTGATAAAGCGACTGGTCGACGGCTGCATCCTGTCCGAAGTCATCCAGAGGATCGTCCGCACCGATCCCGAACAGCGGGTTTGGGACTCTCTGGGGTCCTTTCTCGAGGTAAGCCGATTCACTTTCCTCCTTCCCTTTGCTCCTTCATTCAATTAACTTCTCAGCTTTCATTCTGGCTTTCTGGCCGCCCTTGTAGATCGGGCACCAGCTCCTCGCCAACATCGAGGCGATGAACAAGGCAAGGAGGGATGCTATCCAGGCGGAGGAAGGTCGCCGGGCCGAGGCCACCCGCCTCAAGGAAAAGGCTGTCGAGGTAGCCAACCTTCAAGAGGCACTTGAGAAAGAAAAGCAGGCCTCGGAGGAGATGGTGAGGAAGGTGGAGGCCGAGGTCACAAATTTGACAAAGCAAATTCCGGCTCTGATCTCGGAGGCCAGGGGCCAAGCGGTGGAGGAGTTTAAGGCCTCCATCGAAATGAGGAATCTGAATATCAAGTTCAGCCAAGATGCATTCATCAAAAGATTCGAGCTCTGCCAAGAGAAGATGGTCAAGAAATTTTCTGAGCTCGACTTCAGCTTCTTGGATGAGGCACCTGAAGATGAAGCCGGGCCCTCTCCTACTACCACTGCCACCGCAGCCTACCTTTCAAGAACACTGAGCTCCCTAACTCCTGCTTCGGAGGTCTGAGTCCTCTGACTTTGTATTTTTCTTTCACTGTAATTTTCTTTTTCCTTTTATCTTTAAAAAATATTCAATCAATAAAATTGGGTTCCTCCTTATGGGGGACTTCTCTTCTCTTTTCTTTTTTCTTTCTGCAATGAGCCGCGCCTTGACACTTTTATCGCCCGATGGTAGTGTCCTGCCGAAGCGCTTTCCTTGCCATAGGGAGTTTCGCTGAAGTCCATGATCCGACATTTAAGGAAGAAAGTTCGTCATTTAATAAAAAAGTCAAAGGAGATGGAGGACGAACTTCGCAGGCTAAGGGAGAGCCATTCAGAGGCCACTGCAGAGGCCACCCACTTCCGAAACCTCCACGTGAAAGGGATCATGGATTACAGCCAGAAGAAGGCAAACTTTGAGAAGGAGCTCAAGGAACATCAAAAGCATGCCAGCGACTGATCCTGGGCTCAGGCTTCCAAGATCAGCTCTCTTGAAGATGAGCTGTCGACTGCACGGAAGAAGATCGGCCAGCTGGAAGAAAGCTCGTCCTGGCTTTCGACTCGGGCTGACCACGATCGAGAATGGTCGAAGAAGTTCTCCGACCTTCAGCAACAGCTCCAGGATGCTGAGTCGAACTACAATGCATATCGGGCTGGCTGGTGCAAGCAGATGGATGACTACAGGAGGAAGCTCAGGATGGCGACCGACGAGGTTGTCCGCCTTCAAAGGCAGTTATCTGAAGGAGCCCAGTTCATCCCTGTTTGGGACCCCGATGAACTCCGATCCCTGAGAGGAATCATAGAAGAGCTATCCGTCGCCCTTGGAGAGGAGAGGACCGAGCTGCAGCAGTTGAAGATCCAGCTGGCATACGAGCAGTAGGCGGTCAAGGAAGCAGAGGTGGAGTCTGAGGTCCTGAGAAAAAGGCTCTGAGAGGCAGAGAACGAAAGCCAACAGTTTCATCGGATGTATCTGGAGATGCTGATAAGGAAGAAAAAATTGGAAGAAGAAGTCGAAAGCTTAAGGCACTCCTTGATGAGGGTCGAAACTGAAAGTTCGAAGTTGGAAGAAGCCGAGCTTCCTTAAAGCTCTTTTTGGCTTCCATCTTTCTATGTGTCCTCTTTTTTTGTTCTTGTCATTTTTTTTTTTTGGCCTTTTGGGCTCTGTAAAGTATATTTTGCTAATGAAATGAAAAAGAAATTTTTCATTACCTTGTTCATTCTTGTATTAGGTCGTCGTTATCGAATTTCTTTTATCTTTTGACTTATTCGACGTCAACATCGTTTGAAGGTTCCTAACTGTTGTCGTGTTGATTTGCCTTTTCGTTCATGACCGTAGGTCTCTCTTTCACTTTCTGCTTCTCTTTTTTTTTTTTTTTTGGGCCTTTTGAGTTGCCTTGAGGAAGTCGATCTGTCCTTGGCCTGTGTTGAGTTCCCTCTTAGAGACTGAGGGTTTTTAATGGGGGGTCTCCTTCTTCATTGAGATGAGGTCCTTTGTATCTTTGGTATAGTTTGGCTTCCATTTTTCACTGGTGTAGTCCGTCGCTTTTTCTTCACATCTCCCTCCTCTTTTTAGGTAAGGGTTCTCCCCAACTCTTTACGGGGTCGCGGGAGTGTAGAGGGGCCGTCGAGAAGGTTCTCTTTTTTCTTATCAGGTCTTGAGCGATCAGATCTTAGTTGGCGTCAGGATGAGGTTCTTCTCCTATTCTTGATGTAGTCGATTTCAGCTCAGGATAGGATGAGGTTCTCCTCCTGTTCCTAACAGGGCTGTGGGGGCACATATGGGCCGTTGTGAGAGCCTCTCCCCCCATCCAGTCTGAAAATAATCGAGCCTTCAACTTTGCTCATGTTAGGATGAGGTTCTTCTCCTGTTCCTAACATGGCTATGGGGGTACATAAGGACGTTGTAGGGCCTCTCCCCCCATCTGGTCTAAAAGTAACCGAGCCTTCGACTTTGCTCATTTTAGGATGAGGTTCTCCTCCTGTCCCTAACATGGCTGTGGGGGCATATAAGGGTGTTGTAAGGCCTCTCCCCCCATCCGGTCTAAAAGTAACCGGGCCTTCGACTTTGCTCATGTTAGGGCAAGGTTCTCCTCCTATCTCTAACATGGCTGTTGGGGCACATAAGGGCGTTGTAGGGCCTCTCCCCCCATCCGATCTAAAAGTAATCGAGCCTTCGACTTTGCTCATGTTAGGACGAGGTTCTCCTCCTGTCCCTAACATGACTGTGGGGGCACATAAGGGCGTTGTAGGGCCTCTCCCCCCATCTGGTCTAAAAGTAACCGGGCCTTTGACTTTGCTCATGTTAGGGTGAGGTTCTCCTCCTGTCCCTAACATGGCTGTGGGGGCACATAAGGGCGTTGTAGGGTCTCTCACCCCATCCGATCTAAGGAGAATCAGGCCTTCGATTTTGCCCATGTTAGGATGAGGTTCTCCTCCTGTTCCTAACATGGCTGTGGGGGCACATAAGGGTCGTTATATAGGCCTCTCTCCCCATTCGATCTTAAAATAGCCGAACTTCCAACTTTGCTCATGTTAGGACGAGGTTCTCCTCCTGTTCTTAACATGGCTGTGGGGACACATAAGGGCCGTTATATGGGCCTCTCCCCCCATCCGATCTTAAAATAGTCGGACTTCCAACTTTGCCCATGTTAGGATGAGGTTCTCCTCCTGTTTCTAACATGGCTTTGTTTTGATTGTCTGAAGGGATTATCCCCTGTCGTTACGAGTCCATGTCGAAAGGAAAAGATATGCAAATCTGAAAAGAATCTTGGTTTAAAGCAAAGTCGTTAGTAACACATTTATAGGTTTTTCAAGTCCCATGGTCGTAGAAGGTCTGCTCCCCGTCGAGGTCCTCCAGAGATGGAGTTGATGATCCTGATTGGAGGCCGATCTCCGGGCTGCTCTTCCCTCCTCGATGGCTCAGGTTGTGGTAGGGTCCTTGGCCGATCCTCTCTACCCTCAGGCCGACGTCGAATGAACCTGTCGAGCCGACCTCGTCTGATGAGCTCCTCGATCTCGTCTCGGAGTTGAATGCATTCCTCTGTGTCATGGCCGTGGTCACGATGGTAGAGGCAGAACTTGTTAGGATTATGCTTCCCGGGGTGCGTGCGCATCCTTTCTGGCCTTGGCAGTTGCTCCCTGACCTCCATCAGCACTTAGGTTTTCGATGCATTGAGGGGGGCATAGCTGCGAAATCTTCCTGGGGGAGAGCCCCGTCGAACTCTGTGGTCCGAGCTTCTTTGCCTGCGTGCTCGAGGAGGAGTCTGGGCGCGCTTGTGCCCAGGAGGAGTCTGAGAACATGACCGACCTTCACTCGGCCCTCTTTCAACTGCGGGCCTGCAGGAGTCACCCGCCTGCCGCTCCTTCGCGGCCTCCTCGTCCTTCAGCTTGAAGGCTTCCTCCACTCAGGCATATCCTTCGGCCCGAGCCAGCAGATTGACAAAGTCTCTGGGATACTTCTTTTCCAGGGAGAAGAGGAGGTTATTCTTTTGAAGGCTGCTCTTTAAGGCGGCCATTGCAACTGATTGGTCTAGGTTCCGAACCTCCAAGGCGGCGGCGTTGAAGCGATTGACGTAAGCTCGGATGGATTCTCCCTCCTTTTGCTTGATGTTAATGAAAGACTCTGAACCTCGCCGGAGACGCCGGCTGCTAACGAAATGAGCTACGAACTGGTGACTCATCTGGTCAAAGGAGAAGATTGTACCCGACTTCAGTGTCGAGTACCAATTCCTTGCTGCTCCCTTCAAGGTAGACAGAAAAGCTCGACACAAGATGGCGTCTGGCACGTCATGGAGCAGCATCATGGTTCGGAAGGCCTCCAGGTGGTCGATCGGGTCTGAGGTCCCGTCGTAGCTCTCGAATTGGGGGAGCTTGAAGTTCGGCAGGATGGGTTCCTGCATGATCATTTAAGAGAAAGGAGGGTCAGTACAGATGTCCTCATCATAAGCAGTGGGAGCACGATGGAGCTCTTCGATCCGTCGGTTCATCTCCTGGAATCTCTAATCCAGGAGGTCCTCTCGATTGCGGGCCTCGAGGGTCTTCTGGTGGAGCAGAGGCAGGGACTCTCTGGGGGTTGAATCATGATCAGACGGAGGACTCTCCACCTTCTGTTTCTCTCTTCTGGGAAAGACAGGGTGGTTGGCCCATGTGGCCCGCCCAGTCGTCAGATTCTGAAACTCCGACGATGCTCTTTCCAGCCGCACTGATGCCTGCAGCTGCTGCGACTGCTGCTGCATGGCCTGCACTTCTTCGATGAGGCCTCTGACCTGTTGAACCAACAGGTCAAACTGCTCCATGCCGACTGCTGTCGCCGGAGGAAGAGGAGCCTGGAAAATCAGAGATGAGGCCGGGGCTTGCGGAGCTCGCTGAGATCTGGCCGCAGAGGCCGTTGACCACCTGGTGGATGCCCTTCGGGGAGGCATCAGGTGGAGATCAGGCAGGAAACTGGAGGAGAAGATGTCGGAGAAGATGACCGGAGGGGGTCCCGTTGAGCGCTCCTTTAAGAACAAGGTACTGCGAAGACACAGCGCCCCCTTCTTCTAGCGCCAATCCTATTGGTGCGAAAATCCACCGACGTCGGAGAAGCTGGAGTCGAGGGAGTCACGGTCGCCGTCGGGACCGGCAAAGAAAGTCTAAACCAGAGTTGGGGGTGCTCCGACAAGATCCTCCGATGCTCAAGTCTGTTCTCTGCCTCAACAAGAATGGAGTGCTTGAACGAAAATTTTAGCAGAGTTTCAAGATAGAGATTAGAGCTTAGAGAATAACGTATCTGGGGGTCTCCTTTTTATAGGCGGAGGATGCAATAGATTGATAGCGATGTCTGTAACCGCCTGGTAGTGGGCTGTTCGGGGCCATGAGGAGTTTGTTGCGGAGAGTAGTGGAGTGGAGTCATGGCCATCGCCGTGGCCTGCCACGTGGAGCCTGTTGTGGAGAGTGGAGTGATGTCCGTTGTCGTGACTTGCCAGAGCATGATGGAGCCGCGTGGGATCCGTTACAGGAAGTGGAGCAGAGTCGTGGCCATTACTGTGGCCTGCCAGGGAGTCCAGGCCTATCGGTCGAAGCTCGGTCAGAGGCTTTCTATGGACGAAGTTCGGTTTCATGCAGAATCCGACAGAAGGTCGACCGACGGTGGATGTCGGATGGTGCTGGAGAGATTCACCCGCTGGAGGGGTCCAGCTGCTAGAGCCCGTGTGTCGTAGGAGTTCGTCCAGAATCTGTCCGCTACAGAAGTTCGATCGGAGTCTGGTTCCCGTAGAAGTCCGGATGGGGATCATTTGTTGAAGAAGTTCGGCCGAAGCCTGCCTGCAATAGAAGTCTGGAAGAAATTCATTCACAATAGAAGCTCGGATGGAGGCTTACAGTAGAAATCCAACGTGGATTGCTCGTAGTAGAAATTTGAAGTAGACCGCTTGTAGTAGTAGCTCGGAGTAGATCGCTTGTAATAGAAGCTCGGAGTAGATCGCTTGTGGTGGGGGCTTGGAGTCCGACCCTTGTAAGAGTTCGGATGAGGTCTACCTGCAATAGGAGCTCAGGACAGAAGTTCGGTTCCCGTAGGAGCTCGGACGAAGTCTACCTGCAGTCGGAGTTCGAGGTAGAAGTCCGGCTCCCGTAGGAGCTCGGATGAAATCCAGAAGGCGGTCGACCACCGTAGAAACTTGGATGGAGTCTGTCCATCGTGGAGATCTACTATTGGGAAAGTTCGGCCACTGACGAAGTTCTGGAAAAAATTTAGATTGGGGTCGATTGAATCCTGTTGGAAAAGATCTGGAAGAGGTCCAGAGAATGGTTGACCATTGTAGGGGGTCGGCCGATAGTGGAATCCAGAGAGCACTTAGAGTAGCCTGATAGACGACCGAAGAAGCTTATCGTTGGAGAAGCCCGGGAGATGCAGTAGGAGTTCGTCCGTCGGGAGAATCTGGGAACATTGCGGAAGCTCGATCGCTGGAGAGGTTTGGAAAGATGTCGCCTAAGGTCGGACGTCGGTAGAGTTCTGGGAGGGTCACTCCTGACACGAACTTCGACTGGGGGGTATTTTATACCCAACATATACCATATGAGTTGGTTATCCTCTTAACCAAGGAGTGTGAAAATACTATTATGGCAAGCAGATAGAATGTAGGTGTATATTCGCATCGAATGTGACCATGTGCCGAGCACTCTACTATCAAGAGTAACTCATGAAGGATATGGGTATAAGTATCCCTCAGACCTGAGCCACCATGATGACTTATAAGTAACTTACTGTACTTTAATACTAGACCATCTGAGTTTCTAACTCAGTGACAGAAGGATACTGGTACAGTCAAATACTTATCAAGTCAGTGTGTGAGTCAAGATGGAATTGACCCCTCTGAATTAGTAGGAGATATGTATCAGTGTATTTCAATTTAGCAAAATCTTGGTCAGAATAATCTATGAGATGAATTTAAAAGGTTGAAATATAATGTGGTCGACTAAATTAGGGTTGATAGTTAAATCCTAGGTCATCTTGAGCATTTGGGTCAAAGGGATGAATTATACGGTAACCATATGCTAGTAGGTTCTAGAATGTTGCTTTGCAACACTTCGACCTATCCGATCGTCGGATCACCATTGCTAGATGGTTACCTTGATTGGTATAGAAAGTAGTTCATATGCTACCAACTTAGGTTCAAACCTATGGGGTTACACGTATTAGAAGATTTGGTCAGATCAAATGGCTGAAGAGTCCAATTGGATTGTGACTCTGGTGAAGAGTCCTACTCAGACTAGGACTCTGTGGGAGAGTCCCAATCTCTGTGAGAGAGTCCCACTGAGATTGGGACTCTACTATTAATGAAAAATTAATTAGTAATTATATTACTAATTAACTCAATTTGATTGAGCAAAAAGCTTTGGATCAAGTCTAATTGAATTGGATTCAATTTGACTTTGATTGTGTTTGATATGATCGAGCCCGATTACAAGAAAAATTTGATCCTGATTCGATCAGAATTTTGACTCAGCTAATTCCTAATTGAGTTAGAAATTTGATGAGATATATGAGTTTTTAATTAGATTAGGTTCATTTTAATCAGTGGGTTCAATCCAAATTTGATTTGGATTAGAATCAAAATTGGAAATGAAGAGTCCTTGTCAACTTGGACTCTATCCTTATCTCCTGCACCACTCTTGAACCCATGCCAATTTGTCTATGCCTAATTGGATTTGGATTGTGATTTTTGGCATTATGATAGAGGATCCAATAAGAGTAGGCAGCAATATTTGATAAGTCATAATCTTATTTCTTGTCTAATTCGAATGCGATCTGAATTAGAGATAAAATGAAAACTAGAAAAGAGATTTTTTATACATGAAAGATTTTTGGAGCCTTCATGAATTTTTTTCTATTTTTCTTGGAGTGTTCTTGGGTGTGTGAGATATCAAAATCCTTCTCCACATCTAAGAGTCATTTTTAAAAATTTATGGGATGCCAAAAGGTGGTTTTGGCGTAGACTCTTGGTGCCCTTCCCTTGGTGAAACCCTAATTCCTAGTCTATAAAAAGGGGGCTTCTATCTTGGATGTCCCATCATTGGTTTCCTTACTATTTTATAGTTTTTTAGAGCTCTTATCATCTTCCTCTCTTCCTCCTATAGATCTCTTATTGCTTTGGAGTGTCCAAGATGCTTGAAGAAGAAGGAAGAGATCAGCTATCGAAGTTGCTTGCAGGCTAGCACCTCCAAACCCCTGATCTGCACCAGTCTTCACATAGATTTTTCTGTAGAGGCCAGATGACTTCATGTGGCTATGAGAGAATTGAGGAATACCTTCTCCAACCATTGGACTAGAGGAGATTAACATCAAATTGGTTTGATATTAATCTCTAACTTATTTTGATCATACCGATAGATCTAATAGTTAGATCTAGGATTTCAACATCGATGAGATCGATGTATATTTTATTTTTAAATCTAAAGTATATATTTTTTATATCATAGATCATGATGTGGTAGTCTAAGATTAGATCTTATATATATGATTAGGATTAAATTGTTTAATCTTTCATTTTCACGGCACAAAAATTTTAAAATCGTATGTACTGCACTACCGCATATTTTCTTCATACATTAGATCTGAAATTTAATTTAATTTAGATCTGATATATGATATCTTAGATCTAAATTTAATTATTGATTTATCACACAAACTGAAATAAGATTATCCTACTGTAGGGTTTATCTCTTACAGTGAAATGGTTGTCCTAGTTTGTGCTGATTTTTGATAAAATCTAATTTTATATCATGCATGTAATAATTTTGATCTGATTTAGATTAATCTAATATTAAAATCTGATCTGATATGATTTAAATTTGATCTAAATTTTTTCATATATCATATGTTTTGATTAGATGTCTAGTAGTCAAGTAATCAAATTGGACATTCTTGACCATCCGATCATAGGAGAAAGTAGGATTTTAAGATCCTCTCCTTCCATTCTGTGGGATCTCTTACGGTGTGTAGAGGCACTGTTTGTTCATGAAGATGAACCATGAAAGGAAGAAAATTTACTTTTCTATAAAATATTAGAATTAAAACTCTAGGATTGTTGTATGTGATACAAGTTGTATGAAAAGTAGTAACATTTAGTCTTAGTGATTAAAATTATTTAATCATAAGAAATAAAATCTAGAATCCTAAATAAATTTAAATAAGATCTAAAATTTATTTATGATTGATTTTATTTTAATTTATATAAAATTATTTAGTTCTGAAAATTATACAAAGTGTTGTTGTTTCTACCTCTGAGTCGATCCAGTATCCTGATTGGTCAAGCTCAGCTTCATGCTAAGCTGATCCAGTTTACAAAGGTAGAAAATAAATGTTATTGCTTATCTCAATAAGCTGACTAAGTTAAGAACTTAATCGACCCATTGCTGTGAAGTCGACTTAGTCCAGAGGTGAGCCGACCTAATTTTCAAAACTAAATGTTTATGCATAAAATCATTGTAAAGAAGTTTACAAATTATAAAGGAGTTTACAAATTGAAATGGTTTCAATTAAAAATCTTAACCCATATTAATGCTACACTTAATTAAGAATTAAGAAATGTATATCTAGATCTAAAATTATGATTTAAAATTTAATGACATTCACATAAAATATGGATCCATGGGTTAACTTGATCAAGTCCTCTTAATCAGGTTAGATCTAAGGTTAGAATCAAATAAACTTAATAGAGAAATTGATTAAATTTAATCAAAAGTTGAACTAGATTAAATTAGAATTTCTTTAGAATCAATACAATAGGTGTAGTTGGTCAAGTCCATATCTTTGTTTAAACTAAGATGGACCTTGATTGTGGCTCAGTGGTCGAGCCTGAGTCTTTAGGCAAATCAAATTGAAACTGATGAACCAATTGGTGTCTAAGGTAAGTTTGGCAGTTTTGATCGATAGTCATTAATTGGGAGCTACTCGCATAGATTGAGTCTATAGCGAGTTAATGGCATATCCCTCCCATCGATCTCATTTATCTGATCGATGTGGTTAATCAGCTTTTGATTAGATTGCTCATTGATTCATGCTCACCCATGCTGCATAGGTAAATCTGTGTGACTGATTTAGGTGCTCCTAGATCGACCTGTCTGTAGTCCTCTTCACGACTTGGTGAAGTCAGTGGGAGGATTGTTGATTAGCTGATCAAATCTCTTCTCAAAATTAATTCTTAAATTTTTTAAATTATTAGGTTGCTAAAATGAGATAGTTATAGTGATAACTAGATCATTGCCTCTTCTTAAGTTAGATGATAATGCGTCCATTAGTTAGATGATTATTGGAGGCCCAAATGTCTGGTGCCAATCCACTATTGAAATTATCATTCATAATATGATGACTCAGTCGAGTCTCTCTGGCGAGTGGTCAAGTTGGTCGACCAAAGTCGGGCCTGATCATTCAGTAGTTAGATTCCTGAGAATGATCATGTTAATGGTTGGACCTAATCAGGGCTTACAAAGAAGATCAAAGTCAACTAAAAAGCTACTTGGGGCAAAATAAATTACTAAAAATTATTTGATGAAATAATTAATTGAGAACCTACCCATAGATGCACATGAGTGGGCCGCCAAAGTTGAGCTCATGTACAGTCTATGTGGATTGTAGTACCCACTAAAAAATTAAGATAATTTCTCGAATTAGAGGTAAAGATTACCAATTCGACTAAAATAGTGAAAGAATCTTTAGACTAAAGTCCAAGTCTTTAGGCTTGATCAATTCATAAACATAGAGATTTTGTGTTTTCCTTTTAGTTATGGCTAGACGTCCGTTTCTCTATTCACTATTTGATAGTGACTAATTTATAGAACCCAACTTCGATAGATGGTATCGAAAGTTGCAAATAGTTCTATAGCATAAATAGATCCTATATATGATTACGGATCTAGCACCTAATATTCTCACATCCAATGCACGTGATGAAATCTGAGACACTTATCAGAAATAGCTAAATGATCAAATCATGATGCAAAACATTATGAGGATAGCATTGAACGATGAATTTAGTTGTAAATTTGAAAATGCTAGCCTAAGAAAATCTTTCAAATATTGAAAGAGTTTTTTAGCACCTCTGAGGATGTGTCTTCTACAAGGCATCAGTCCTTTAAGAAAGAAAAGGAAAGATAGGTGCAAGCTGTCATGCTTGGGCTGTAGAGCTTGAACTAACAATGAGTCTTAGGTTAACCTGAGTTTGACAGAATACTTCATTCAAAAGAAGCAGGGACACTGAAAGAGAAATTATTCTCTGTATCTAATTTTTCATGATCCAATAGACTAAAGAAGAGAAATCAGCAAATGATTGCTGGACATGGTGCTTATGTGATAACACCTAGTAATTTCTTTGTCCATGGTAATACTACCTGGGTATTAGATACCAGAAGTTCGATTCATATTTGCAAATTATTGCAATGACTTCAGATTAGTAAAAAGATTGAAAACAGCAAAAGACTCATGAATGTTGGAGGTGAAAGTCATATTTCAATTCTGACTTTAGGAATTCTTTAGCAAGTTTTTAATTCTAATAATATCATTTTAAGTGATTATCATTGTTATCCATCTTTTGATGAATATAACTATAACAGGCCTTTTGGCCAAAGATGGATTTACATTGTCAATATAGAATGATTTTGTGATGTCATTATGAATGATATCAAAATTATGTGTAGACAACTAAGAAATGATATTTACGAATAGTCACAACCTATTAGTATTCTATACATAATGAACAAACACCCCTGTATAGATAATGTCATGAAAGCCTATCTTTGATAATTTAGGCTTGATCATATAAATAAGAATATGATCAAAAGGTGATAATTTTTGAAGTCAATGAATATGAATCATTGTCAATCTATTAATTCTATCTTCTTAGTAAGATGACCAAGTCACTTTTTGCTGAAAAAGATGAACGAGCCAATGATGTTCTGAGACTGATACATACTGATGTATTGGATCTACAAATATTCAAATAATTTCTTAATAAGATAGAGAAACAAACTAGAAAAAGCATTGAAACTTTTCGATCAGACCAAGAAGGAGAATATCTTTTTAGTAAATTTTTGATATGTCTTGAAGAGAATAGGATTCTCCCTTATTAGAATCGATTTTGTCAGACATAGATCGATCCATGATGGAGTTTATAAGTCTGTCAATCTTCTTTTAGGATTATGCTCTGGAGACTATTTGCCATGTTCTCAACAGGATTCTGAACTAATCAGTCGTAAAGGCACCATATAAGATATAGACTAGGCATAAGCCGATACCCTCTTACCTTAGGATTTGAGAGTGTTTGATTTATGTCAAATATTTATAGATTAATTAGATTGGATCCTGATCCTATAAATATTATTTTGTAGGGTACCTCAAAGAATCTAAGGGATATAACTTCTACCTTGCTAAAAAAACAAAAGTTGTTCGGTATTCTTTTTAAAAAAGAGTACGTTAGTGAAAGAACTGATGCCTCTAATATAAAACTTATAAAGTTTGATAGGTAGAAAAATCAACATAATCTAGTGAACCCATAGAACTGGATTTGATTAAATCAAATTCGAAACCCATTATAGAGGCACCATTAAGGAGATTTGATAGAGTACCACATCCGTCAGATAGATACTTCAGTTTTTAGATCTGAGACATTATCCTATTAAACTCGATGAGAACAATAAGGATCTGATTACCTACATGGATGCCATATAGAGGTCCGACTTCGATTAGTGGCTTGGAGCCATATAGTCTAAAATGGAGTCCATGAAGGTCAATGATATATAGATACTCATTGATCCACTCAAAAGGATAATGCCCATAGGGTGTAAGTGGATCTTCAATAGGATCAGAGGACACAAATGAGAAGGTGGAGACCTATAAAACTCATCTAGTTGCCTAAAGATATCGTGAATATTATGATATTGATCATAACGAGATATTTTCTCCTGTGGCAATGCTAAATATTTTGGAGTTAGAATATATATTTTGATAAGTGATCAAAACGTATGGCTTCATTGAGAATGAAAAAGAACCCTGCAAATGCAAATGGGTTAATAGTTCTGTGAGTGTATTTCTTATTTTGTATGTGAATGAAATTTTCTTAATCAAAAATGACATTCTTTATATTACAGAGAATAAAGGTTTTGCTGTTATCATTATTCTCCATAAAGGACTTGGAAAAAGCATCCCTCATCCTAGGGATGAAGATCTATAGAGATAGATCTAAGAGACTGCTAGGATTATTCTAGTCTAATATACATAGAATATTTATGACTAGAATTTATTCTATCATGTACACCATATACAAGATCGGATATAGTGAACTCACTAAGGGTTGTGAATGGATACCTGCAAGATCTGGGTGAGAATCTCTAGAAGGTCATCCTTAAGTCTTTAAGAAATACTAAGGATTGATGGCTCGATTATGGAGAATCTGATATAAAACTTATGAAGTTTGACTTCAATTTTTAGTTAAATATAATAATAGCAAGAACATATCAGAATATATCTTTACCTTAAATAATGAAACAATATGCTAAAAAAATTTCAAGCAGAAAGATATAGCCAATTCAATTTATGAGGCAGAATACATTGTAGCATCCGATGCTTGCAAAGAAGTTATGTGATTGTACAGATTCATTGACAAGCTAGGAGTGGCACCCTCCAATGATGGTCCTACTATATTGTACAGCATCGAGCCATAGCTTATGTCAAGGAGCTAAAGTCTCATTAGCTTACCAAACATTTTGTATCACTACCATCTTATTCGAAAAATCATGGATCAAGGTGACGTCAAATTTTAGAAGATTGATGGAAAGAAGAATCTGATCAATTCATTTATCGAAGTCTCGATATCTAGAAGTTTTGAGATGATAAATCAAAGATGGATATATGATACTATACTGATTGACTTTAGTCCAAGTGAGAGTTGTTAGAAATTATGTCCAAAATCCAATCATTTGACGATTGTCCTAATTATAAATGTATATGAATTGATCAATAATAAAAGTTATTTTATCTTTTTCATCATAATATTACATCTTCTAATAAACTCCTGTATTGTGATGAAGTCCTTAGTATTGGAAAATGTGCAGGGTTTCATGCATGAATTTCAAAACTTTTTGAAATATAATGCAGCAGAATATATAAATTAAATAATTTAATCTATAAATGTATGTAATCAAATTAGTAAATTCTATAATTAGGATCTATAACATATCATATTATATTTATAAATTAAAAAATAAAATATTTGGTATTGATCAAATCAATACCCTAGATCTGAAATAGTTTCAGATCTAAAACCTAGATCATATCTAGATAAAAGAAGAGATCAGATCTCTTACCTTTATGCGGGTTGAGAACTCTATGGTTGATTTTTTTTATTGCCTTTGGAGCCGCACATGCGTCCGGCCTCTACAGGTGATTCACACGAGGCTGCAATAAAATCGAAGGTTCGTCGAACGAAGATCCGCTCGAAGTGCTAGCTTCTTGCAGATCCCTCCGGATGGTTAATCTAAAAAATATTTTTTGGATCTCTTGGATATTCTAAGAGATGAAGAATATGAGGATGAATAAGGGAGAAGTCAAACCTTTTGACCTCCCTAAAATCCAAATTAATATTTAATAGAAAAGGGTCCTAAGAGAAGACAGATCTTCTCCTTCAGTACATCAATAATTGATATCCTGAAAACATCTCTATGCTAGGACTTGAGAAGACATTCTTCTCTTGATATTTTTTTAGTTTTCAAATCTTATGATATCTGATTTTTCTCATAGAAAAATCTCATGATTTATGGAGAAGAAGGGTTCTAAAAGAAACCTTAAGAAAAGACCTTCTTTTCTTCTTCTTCTTCCATCAGAACATGATCATATCATGTCCAAAATAAGATCACCATGCTCTAACTCTTTGGAGCATGAATTCACCACACCATCCCTCTTTCTCTTTCAGATTTTTTATCATATAAAAAACATAAAACAAAGAGATATTAATATGAAAGGAAAAATAATAAGAGAAGACAATCTTCTCTCTTACCTTTCTCTTTACAAGACATCAACCTTTGATCTCTTGATTGAAGAATATCCTCCAAGAATTTTGGTACTTCAAATCACCTATGTAATCTTTCTTTCTCTCTCATATTTTTATCACATAAAAACATAAAAATAAAGAGAGAAAAAAAAATATGAAAGAAAATCAATAAGAGAAGACAATCTTCTCTCTTACCTTTCTTCTCTAAAAGACATCAACTTTTGATCTCTTGTTAGAGGACTCTCCTCCATGGATTTTGGTGGCTCAAACCTCTCAGGTCTTCCTTGTTCTCCTCTAATAATTATCTCAATTTTCTATGAATTTTTGACTCCTATATCATGGCATTTGGGGCGGTCTCCTTTTTTATGGCAGACTAGGTCATAAGACCTAGTCTAACAAGGAGTCCTTGGGGCGTCCAACTCTTGGATGCTCCCTATCTCATTTATTTTATGGATAGCATAAAAATAACCACAAAAGGGGCAACAAAAAAGAGGATAAACATGGGGGAAGTTGGCACAAGAGAGGGAGGGAAGAGTCCTTGTGAAGAGGGACTCTTTCAAAAAGAGAAATAGGCTAAACCACTTTCCACAATGAACCAAATTAATTTTTATATTGAATCAGATCAAATATGATTCAAATCTTTAAAATAAGTGGTATGAAATTACTTTCCTTAGATATAAAAATCATAAAAAAATTATCTAGAATTAATTAGTGGGCGTGGGCTTTGATTTTCTTAAGTGGCGCAAGAGAAGATGGAATCCTAGTCTAACTAGGATTCTTATTTAGATTAGGTCAAATACTTTGAACCCAATTTAAATTAATTGCAATCTAATTAATGATGATCTTAGTCCAACTAAGAGTTCAATTAAATCAGATTAAATTATATTTAATTTAAATCCTAACTTAATTAGGAATTAGGTGCATACAAGTCCTAGTCAAACAGGGACTTATTCTCCCTTGCAACTGGCTTATCCAACAAATCAATTAGACTTAATCTAATTAAATTCAAATTAATTCTAATTAAATCATATTCAATTAGACTTGATCTCAGCCCAATTGCTCAATCAGATTGAGCCAATTAGCAATCCAATTGCTAATGATCCTCCTACAACACTTGCATTAGGTCAAACATCAATCACATTGATTGTTTAACCTTAGAACGATTCTCAATCATCGATTAACCATCTGATTAGATTACAACCTCTTATGTGTGTGATCCTATAGGTTCGAACCTAAGCTGGTAGCACAGGAACCAATTCCTATACCAGTCGAAGTAACCATCTAGCAATGGTTCTCGATGTCTAGATAGGTCGAATGTATGCAAAGCAACATTCTAAGAACCCTGACCCATGGTTATCGTATAATTCATCTTTTTGATTAATAATGCTCAAGACGACTTCGAGTATACTGTCAACACTTATGTAAGTCATCTCTATTATGTCTCAAAATTTTTGCAAATCCCGTGACTCCTCATGAGGATTACCCAAGCCTAGGTTTTACTAAATTGAAACACAGCCAGACATTCTCTTTCTGAAGTTAATCAGGAGTGATCAATCTCATCTTGACTCACACACTGACTTTACAAGTACTTGACTGTATCCAAAAACTTTTTGAACCTATATTAAAAATACAGACAGTCTGGCACCAAAGCACAGTGAGTTGCTTGCAAGTCACCGTGATGATCTCAGATTGGAGGAACACTTATATCCATTGGTCTTAGTTAACTACTCTTGACAATAGAGTGTTACATTGATCATGCTTAATGCAGATGTACTCCTACATCTCACCTGGATGCCATACCAGTATCTCCACACCACTTGGTTACGAGGATAACCAACGCATATGGCATACAGCAATCTACACTTGATAAGTTATCGTCCTTGTTAATAACTTATCATTTGATCGTGAACAATTTAAGAACTATCCGATAAACTTCTTTTATCGATTGATTGTGGTTCTAAGGACTTCATCATAATTTAAGAGTTCATTTAAGGAAGATAGAACTTTTATGATGAACCTTCCAAATAACTATTATTATTAGATAATTCGTATACTAATTCTAATCATCTACCACTTAGATGTAGGCTTTAGGACACATTTTCCAACAACTCCCACTTGTACTAAAGCCAATCAGAATGATATCAAATATCCTATCTTCCAGTTGAGTTCGTAGAACTTTCTAGTTCTGAGGCCTCAGCAAATGGGTCGGTCAAGTTCTCCCTTTTCATCGATCTTTCAAAGATCGATGTCATCCTGATCTAAAATCAAAAGTAATAGTAATATAGAGTATGCTGGTCCTTCGATTCTTTAGCCAGATTTATGGCTCTAGTACTACGATAGGACTGGACCATCGATGGAGGGTGCCACTCCAAACCTATTAATGAAGTTCATCAATTACACAGTTTACATGGCAGCATCATATGCTATGATGTACTCTATATCACTAACTGAGTAGACTAAAGTATCCTGCTTGGAACCTTTCCAGCAGATTGCTCCTACAATTACGGTATGATCCGATACTTTCTTGTTGTCATCTTGATCTGACTAAAATCAAAACATCCACATGTATAAAGTCAGTATTTTTATATTTGAGTCACTGGATCTTAGTATTTCCCAAATACTTAAGGATTGTCTATACAATCTTCTAGTGATTCTTACTTAGATCAGACTGATATCTGCTCACTACCATTAGTGAGCATACCATATCTGGTCTTGAACATGGAGAAATTAGATGACACCCAAACCTTTATTCTTTCCAATGCTGGAATGCTATTTTCGATTAAGAGAATTTCATCCATAGACAAACAAGGAATAACACTATAGAATATTTTACCCATTTATAAATGCAGGGTACTTCTTTGTTCATAACAAAGACATATGTTCAAAATATATGTTCTAACTCTGGGATAATAGCGAAATGAGCTTTATAGGTCTCCACCTTTCTGTCTGTGCTACTCTGATCCTTTTGAAAAATCCATTCACACCCAATGGATTTTATTCCTTTAGGTGAATCATCTAGTGTGAAGGAAAAACTGCCTTTTTCCTGTGTAGGATCTTTCAGATTTCATCAAATCTGGGGCGGAATAAATTTTAAATTTTTATCCTACACTATTTTAGATCTAATATCTATTAGATCTAATTTTATTATCTGATATTTTAATTTCAAAATTAAATCTAAAAGTTTGAGAAACATAGACATACCTCAAGAGTAATCTAATTACCCTGTAGATGATCACAGCACTGCCTGAGGTTCTGATATAGCCATGCAAGCGTTTAGCCTCTACCAGTATCCACTCAGGTAGGATCTGGAACATCTTCTCCTCGCAATTCTATGCTCCAAAAATTAGATCTAAATCTGATTAGGAAGATCTTCAAAAGCCTTCCTGAAGTTGGAGCAGCAGCCTGTCGAAGAAGTCCTGTAGCCTTCTGTTCCAGGCGTCACCATGCCTTGCACCTATGCCAGATGAATGTCCAACTTCTTGGATGTGAAGAGGGGAGAAAGGAGAGTAGGGAGGATGTAGAGAAGAGGGGAGGGGGTAGCAGCCAATGGGTTTTTTGCACAAAACAAGTTCCGCATCGAAACCCTAGGTGCAGCAGGGTTTATATAATTCCTGTATGCTGCGCAGTGCCACATCATTCGACCAATCAAAAAATTCTAATAAATTTTGAAAAAATTCTAATTGGTGGAGTGATATCATCTGATCATATCAGATAAGAATCCCCATGCTCTCTCCTATGTTGGCGCCAACAATGGATAGGCTCAAATAGAGTGGCGCCAAAGAGTCCAAGTTTATCTGGACTCTTTGGTTCTTATCCATTTGGGGCACCCACTTAAATCCAATTGGACTCACGCCATAATCTGATTATGGCACCCAATTTGATTAGGTTTAGGTATGTGGACACTCCATAAAAATTCTCCAATAAGTCTTCTTCAGTTTAAGACCCATATGTCAACTTTTGACAGATGTCCTAAAATGAAATTGGCAGGTGCTAGAAATTAGCAGGTGTTGTCTTAAATTTATCTCATGAATTAAAACAAGCCTTTTATAAGCTGGACAAGCTTCATTTAAACTGAGAGAAACCTTCTTAAGGTTCTATTTAAACTGAGAGAAACCTTCTTAAGGTTCTCTGGATTAGCCAGATCATATTTGGCTCAGTAGATACAGAAAAAATTACACGAGGAGAAAGTTAGGCTCAATCGAGTGCTAGCACGATTTCCTTGAACCTAATTGGATCTTATCCAAATCAATTAGGCTAGCCCAATTGATGACATCTAGACCCTAATCCTTGTTTGTGTGACCCAGTTAGGTTCAATTCTGTATGGTAATAAGACATGTCGTGATCTCATCATCGACATCATCGAAACTCCTTTCGATGGATCAGAACTCTTCTGATTCAGACAATTAGAATGATCGATCATCAAAATCATTCTAATTGCTCCCAAAATCTACCAGTGACACCTAGCAGTATATGGTGGCAACCCATCAGAACTGAAAATGAACCTCTCAGTGCAGCTACCTGTGTAATTGAGTTCCTCTATCATGAGTCCCGACTGAATTAGGGTTAAGGTGAACTCGTCAAACCCAACATCAGTCATATGAATCAATCGATCGATCCGAGTTTGATGTGAAATCCTAATGGAAAACTCTTTTTCATTATTTCACTCTGCCATGGCCATGGGCTTAAGGACTCGATCTTTCAATCACCATAGGACTACTCCTCTCATCTACCGAGATTGATAGATCCCATCTTGATGCGATCTGGTTCCTACAATGATTATGCTACAGCCAACATACACCTCAGGGTTCTGGATGGATAGGAGACCGAGTTATGGTGTAGTCAAACTATAACACACTCAAGGTGAACCGACGATGCACCTCAAGTCAAAGAACTAGACACACAACTGCAGCATCAAGCTAGTCATCGATGAGAAGGTAGACTTCCTTATGACTGCTCGAGGTGGTCACGCTCAGTACTCTCATTCTCAATGAATACATGTACTCTCGCTCCGGTGTCTCCACACCGTAGACTCAAGACTCATCTACCCTAAGAAAGTGATCGTACACCAACCTTCCGGATCGATCACCATCCTCGTGATGATCCTATGGTCAGGAGCAGTTTATGAGTTAGTTATGTAAATTCATGCCTTAAATTTTCAACTCTTGAAAATATGAATTAACATCCCCACTAACTCGAAGGATGTATCACAGACACAATGTACATAATGTGATAGAAGAATAACCCTTTTATTCATTTATAGTCAAAAATATAATTTTGCCCTTAGATTTGTACAGGAATGTGTCAGTCGATCTGGCATCTAGGGCACACATCTAACAAACTCCCACTTGACCTAATGCTAATTGGATACATATCTAAGTCCCATCTTCTCAAGGTGGGCTTCGATCTTCTGTTGGCCCAATGGCTTAGTCAGCGGGTCTGCCACATTGTCTGTGGAGTCGACTCTCTTGACCTCGACATAACCCTTTTCGAGGTAATCATGGATCAGATGGAATCGCCGCTCGATGTGCTTGGACTTCTGGTGAGATCTTGGCTCCTTAGCTAGGGCTATGGCGCTATTATTGTCGCAGTAAAGAGGTATGGCATCCGATGACATCACTCCAAGTTCTACGACAAACTTCTTGTACCAGAATGCCTCCTTTGCAGCTTCCGATGCAGCAATATACTCTGCCTCCATGGTAGAATCTGCAATCACCATTTGCTTGAAACTTTTCCAGCTAACTGCACCACCATTGCAAATGAACAGACTCCCAGATGTCGACTTTCGATCATCTATATCAGACATAAAGTCTGAGTCTGTAAATCCCTGAATCTGGAGTTCTCCATTCCCAAAGACTAGAAACATATCCTTAGTCCTTCTCAAGTACATAGGATACATTTCACAAAAGTTCAGTGCTCTTCACCTGGATTCGATTGATATCTGCTTGTGACACTCATAGCATGGGCTATATCAAGTCGTGTACATAGCATGACATACATGAGGCTCTTTATTGCCGAAGCATAAGGGATCTTACTCATGTGTTCAATCTCCTCAGGTGTGCTAGGGCATATCTTTTTGGAGAGATGAATGCCATATCTAAAAGGCAATAAACCTCTTTTGGAGTTTTTCATGCTAAACCTCTTTAGCACCTCCTCTATATACATCTTCTGTGAAAATCCCAACATCCTATTTGGTCTATCTCTATAGACCTTAATACCCAGTATAAAGGATGTCTCTCCTAGATCTTTCATAGAGAACTCCTTAGACAACCATATTTTGACTAAGGTCAACATGGGAATATCATTCCCAATTAGGAGGATGTCATCCATGTACAATACGAGGAAGACAACTGCGCTCCCACTGACCTTTTTGAACACACATGGTTCCTCTACGTTCTTGATGAAACCAAACATTTTGATCACATCATTGAAATGAGTATTCTAACTCCGAGATGCTTGCTTAAGTCCATAAATGGATCTTTGCAACTTGCAGACCTTGTGATCAACATCACTGGATGTGAATCCAAGCGGCTGTTCCATATAGATATCTTCCTCAAGATGTCCATTTAAGAATACCATTTTCACGTCCATCTGCCATATTTCATAATTGAAATAGGCTACAATAGCAAGCAATGTGCAGATGGATTTTAGCATGGCTACGGGCGAGAAGGTATCCTGATAGTCAATGCCTTCGCGCTGACTATAACCTTTCGCTACGAGCCTAGCCTTGAATGTCTCCACATTCCCATCTGCACCTATCTTTCTCTTGAAGATCCATTTATACCCAATAGGTACAATACCTTTAGGTGGTCTACCAAGGTCCAGACTTGGTTTGAGTGCATCGAGTCAATTTCTGATCTCATTGCCTCTAACCATTTTTCGAAATCGATATCTGATATTGCCTCCTCATAGGTCTTGAGATCATCACCATGAACCTCATTTTCTGTGAGGAATATTTTCTCTACATCTTCTTGTATGGTACCTAAGTACCTTTCAGGAGGATGGAAAACCCTGGTCGATCTACGAGGTGGAAGAGGTTGTGCTAGGACTGGTTCTAATTGATTTGGTTCCTCAGGTTCTTTAGCTCGTTGCTCTTGGGAGACATTCTCCTTGAGCTTAATTATTCTTCCGATGCCACCATCTTGAATAAACTATTTTTCAAGAAAAATAGCATTTCGACTCACAATCACATTGTGATCTTTCGGAATATAAAAATAGTATCCTAATGACTATTTAGGATATCCTATGAATCGAGCTTTAAAAGACCTGAACTCTAACTTGTCCGTCTGCTGTCTCTTGATATGAGTTGGACAACCTCAAATTCTGAGATGATTCAGACTTGGCTTCTTACCATGCCATATCTCATACGGTGTGGTAGGAACAGTTTTAGAGAGAACCCTATTCAATACATAAATTACTGTCATGAGACAATGTCCCCAAAGAAAATTAGGGAGGTCCGTGAAGCTCATCATGGAATGGACCATATCTAATAGGGTTCGATTTCTCCATTCTGAAACCTCGTTGAGTTGAGGCATTCTAGGTGGAGTCCATTGTGAGACTATGCCATTATCCTTAAGATAGTCTAAAATTCCCGACTAAGGTATTCACCTCCTCGATCTGATCGAAGAACCTTAATAGGCTTTCCTGTTTATTTTTCTACCTCATGTCTGAATTCTTTGAACCTTTCAAAGGCTTCAGACTTGTGTTTCATTAAAAATATATACCCGTACCTAGACATATCATCGGTAAAGGTAATGAAGTAGACAAAGTTGCCTCTAGCCGGCACATCAAATGGGCCGCACACATCCGTATGTACTAGGGCAAGTAGGTCTGTGGCCCTTTCCCCATGTCCCATAAAAGGGAGCTTGGTCATTTTGCCTTGAAGGCATGATTCACAAACTAGATATAACTCGGAAGTCAACAGACTCAGTAGCCTAAATTTTTTCAATTTGTTAACCCTGTCTTCCGCTATATGACCTAGCCTTAGGTGCTACAGATACTTATCATTTAGACTATCTCTAGGCCTTTTAATTCCTATGGCATTCATATTTTGCTTAATATTAAAAACAAATACATCAACATGTAACTAATAGAGACCATTAATAACAAAACTATTTGCAACTTTATTATTTTCATAAAAAATGTTACAATGGTCCTTATGAAAGCTAATCACATAGCCTTCTTGTGCTAAACATGAAATAGAAATCAAATTTCTGCTTGCTACAGGCACATAATAACAGTCTCTTAAAACTAAATCTAATCCTAACAGTAATCGCAGAGGATAGGTTTCCACGGCCACGGCAGCAACTCTTGCTCCATTTTTGATGCGTAGGATCATCTCCCCATCCCTCAGCCTCCTGCTCTCCTCAAGATCCTGCATAGAAGTGCACAAATGAGCACTAGAACCAGAGTCAAGTACCCAACTGGATGCAGAAGAAACCGTAAGTTTAGATTCGATAATGAGCATACCTTCAGAAGGACCATCCTTCTTGTTCTTCAGGGTGGCCAGGTACTCAGGACAGTTTTGCTTCCTCTTCTTTCCATCCACCTTCTGCTTCTTCGCAAACTTCTTTTTCTTTCCAAGAGACTTTCTCTTGGAAGAAGTCCGCTCCACAGTAAGAACTGAGCATTTTCAATCTTTCATTGAAAGCTCAGCCGTAACCAGCATATTCATTAACTCGGCCAAGGTACATTGCATCTTATGCATATGAAAGTTCATGATGAACTGACCATATGCTTCGGACAAGGACTGAAGGATCACATCAATCTAAAAATCCTTGTCTAAGATGATACCAAGCTTCTCAAGCTCCTCAAGATCCTTGATCATTGTCAAATAATGATCTTGGACTGACTGCCCATCACGCATCTTGGCCTTAAAAAGTCTTTGACAGACTTGATACTTGGCCGCGTGACTCTGTTCACCAAACAACTCTTGTAGGTGAGCCAACATTTGGCGGGTAGTCAAAATATTTTCATGTTGGCACTGCAAGTCATCAGACATTGCACCCAACATGTAGTACCTGGCTTTGTTATCATCGTCCGTCCACTTTTCCAGAGACGCTCTTTGTTCAGCAGTCGGACGGTTGGCATGGCAGGTGGATCTTGGTCCAAGACATGAGTCAATTTTTTGAAATCTAGAACAATTCTGTAGTTTCTCAATCAGTCCTTAAAATTTGGTCCAGTCAGTCTATGAGTGTCTAGAATTTTGGTCAGGGAATTTGAGGCAGACATGTTTCCTGTAGAGAGTCGATAGTTTCTAGTTAGATTTTGTAATTAGACTCAACCAATTTGTTTAGGGTTTTCATTTTTAAACAAATTAGGCTCCCACTATTTTCTCAGATCCCTACACTCCCTTGGTAGAGATGTGAAAATCTCCATGATTAGTGATTTCTAGTGGATGGTGCGGTCTCACCGACTGGCTCATCACCTCACCTAACAGTTATTGGTGATGGGTCAATCGATGAGTGGACAACTCTTATCCAATGATTCTCTAATCATGGTGCACCCAAAACTTGGTCTCTAATTCATGAAGCTCACTGTATCTGGGATATTGCTTTAATCTTTAGTTAAGCCAAACCCACCATTTGCATGAACTAGATTTCTGATTGGGTCCCTCACTGTATCTGGAATATTGAGCCCAACCCATCCTCTAATCCGTAGCATCCAATGCCTAATGGACATGGTTGTATCTTCTCGGTGTAACTGAGCCACTGTAACCAGCCGAAAATAATCAACCCCAGGAAGGGCCCGCACATCCACAATGGTGGAAGACCTGGACTTAATTTTGTGAAAGACCTAGACTTAATATTTTCTTAGGAAGATTTGATTTAGGTCTCTTTAAACTTGACTTGACATAGTCATAACAATTATGACTAACCTAATGGCATGGGTTAGCTCGAATTGTTAGCCACCTCAAATCAAAACTGGGTCGACACATATGGCTAGGTAAGTGAGATCAGTGGAAGGGATATGCCATTACTCGATAAGAATGCATTCGAGTCGAGTAGCTCTCAATTAAAAATCAATCGGTCGCATCTGCCAAACTTACCTTAGATACCAAATTGTTGAACCAGAACTAATTGGGTTAGCCTACAATCCAGACTCTAACCTCTGAGCCAAATTAGGTCTTAACTTGATCGAGTCACATCTAAAAGTGATTCAATCTTGACCCAGACTTAATCCTATTAGGCTGATCAATTATTAGCTTTCATGATCCCACCTAACCAACTCTTGATTCGGTTTGATCAACCGCTAGACCTAATTGAGCTACCCAAGCCCGAACCCAATTTTATGAAAATGTCTTAGATCTGAAATTTTCAATTTTAGACCTAATTTAATTTCATAAACTTAATACATTAATTAAGTTTGGGTTCATAAACAAAGCATGTATAATAAATCCTAGGGTTTCAGGATCTAGGATTTTACAGAAAAGTAAGTTTTGATTTTGATTAAGGATGAACGCGCGGCACCCCTACACGTCATATGAATGCCCCATTGAATGGGAGGAGAGGGTCTTTAAACCCTACTTCATTCTTATGACCGGACGGCCATGAGGAACACCTTAACCAGAAATATAAATTTAACTATAAAACTAGTTAGATCTAAATTAACATATCACATATACAATTTAAGATCTAACTAATACATGCTTTGCATACATCTCATGTATCAAAAATTAATCTAATTAACATGCTTTCAGATCTGATACATCGCATGTAATATCTAAAAAATAAGATTTAAATTAAACTATTCAAAATTAAATCTATTCTAGACAAGTTACTAGATCAGTTCTACAACTAGTCTAGGCATGTAACAGATTAATTTTATGAAAAAATTAAAATTTTATTTTTTATTTTCTGATCTAATTGTAATACTTATAATAAAAATAGAGAATAAATTAGATTTAATTCATATTTTAATCTCATTAAAATATAAAACTTAAGACTATTCATGGATTTAACTAATCTTAGTCTAGTCATGCATCTCATGCATGTTAGATCATCTTAGATTTAATTTTAAATATTTTAATTTTAGATCCTATCATATCTGATGTGATATCTAAAATTTTTTAATATTAGATAAATTAAAATTAAAATCAGATCTAAATTAGATCTGAAATAGAGCCAACAACCTGGCTCTGATACCACTTGAAGGAAAAACTGCCTTTTTCCTGTGTAGGATCTTCCAGATTCATCAAATCTGGGGCGGAATAAATTTTAAATTTTTATCCTATGCTATTTTAGATCTAATGTTTATTAGATCTAATTTTATTATCTAATATTTTAATTTCAAAATTAAATCTAAAAGTTTGAGAAACATAGACATACCTCAAGGGTAATCTAATTACCCGTAGATGATCACAGCACTACCTGAGGTTCTGATGTAGCCACGCAAGCGCCTGACCTCTACCAATATCCAGTTAGATAGGATCTGGAACATCTTCTCCTCATGATTCTACGTTCCAAAAATCAGATCTAAATCTAATTAGGAAGATCTTTAAAAGTCTTTCTGAAGTTGGAGCAGCAGCCTATCGAAGAAGTCCTGCAGCCTTCTATTCCAGACATCACCACGCCTTGCACCTATGCCAGATGAATGTCCAACTTCTTGGATCTGAAGAGGGGAGAAAAGAGAGCAAGGAGGACATAGAGAAGAGGGGAGAGGGTGGCAGCCAATGGATTTTTTGCATAAAACAAGTTCTGCATCGAAACCCTAGGTGCAGTAGGGTTTATATAATTCCTGTATGCTGCACAATGCCACATCATTCGACCAATTAAAAAATTCCAATAAATTTTGGAAAAATTCTGATTAGTGGAGTGATGTCATCTAATCACATCAGATAAGAATCCCCATGCTCTCTCCTATGTTGGCGCCAACAATGGATAGGCTCAAATAGAGTGGCGCCAAAGAGTCCAAGTTTATCTGGACTCTTTGGTTCTTATCCATTTGGGGCACCCACTTAAATCCAATTGGGCTCACGCCATAATCTGATTATGACACCCAATTTGATTAGGTTTAGGCATGTGGACACTCCACAAAAATCCTCCAATAAGTCCTCTTCAGTTTAAGACCCATATCTCAACTTTTGACAGATGTCTTAAAATAAAATTGGCAGGTGCTAGAAATTAGCAGGTATTATCTTAAATTCATCTCATGAATTAAGACAAGCCTTTTTTGAGCTGGACAAGCTTTATTTAAACTGAGAGAAACCTTCTCAAGATTCTTTGAATGAGTCAGATCACATTTGGCTCAATAGAGACAGAAAAAATTACACGAGGAGAAAGTTAGGCTCAATCGAGTGCTAGCACAATTTCCTTGAACCTAATTGGATCTTATCCAAATCAATTGGGCTAGCCCAATTGATGACATCCAGACCCTAATCCTTGTTTGTGTGACCCAGTTAGGTTCAATTCTGTATGGTAATGAGACATGTCGTGATCTCATCATCGACATCATCGAAACTCCTTTTAATGGATCAGAACTCTTCTGATTCAGACAATTAGAATGATCGATCATCAAAATCATTCTAATTGCTCCCAAAATCCATCAGTGACACCTAGCAGTATATGGTGGAAACCCTTCAGAACTGAAGATGAACCTCTCGATGCAGCTACCTGTGTGATTGAGTTCCTCTATCATAAGTTTCGACTGAATTAGGGTTAAGGTGAACTCGTCAAACCCAACATCAGTCATATGAATCAATCGATCAATCCGAGTCCGATGTGAAACCCCAATGGAAAACTCTTTTGCATTATTTCACTCTGCCATGGCCATGGGCTTAAGGACTCGATCTTTCGATCACCATAGGACTACTCCTCTCATCTACCGAGGTTGATAGATCCCATCTTGATGCGATCTGGTTCCTACAATGATTATGCTACAGCCAACATACACCTCAGGGTTCCAGATGGCTAGGAGATCGAGTTATGGTGTAGTCAAACTATAATACACTCAAGGTGAACTGACGATGCACCTCAGGTCAAAGAACTAGATGCACAACTGCAGCATCAAGCTAGTCATCGATGAAAAGGTAGACTTTCTTATGACTGCTCGAGGTGGTCATGCTCAGTACTCTCATTCTTAACGAATATCTGTACTCTCACTTCGGTGTCTCCATACCGTATACTCAAGACTCATCTACCCTAAGGAAGTGATCGTACACCAACCTTCCGGATCGATCACCATCCTCATGATGATCCTATGGTCAGGAGCAGTTTATGAGTTAGTTATGTAAATTCATGCCTTAAATTTTCAACTCTTGAAAATATGAATTAACATTCTCACTAACTCAAAAGATGTATCACAGACACAATGTACACAATGTGATAGAAGAATAATCCTTTTATTCATTTATAGTCAAAATTATAATTTTGCCTTTAGATTTGTACAGAAATGTGTCAGCCGATCTGGCATCTAGGGCACACATCTAACATAGTGTCCATACACTATTAATTTCTATGGACTTCAATTTGGATTTAATGGCTCCAAGCCACTTCTCAAAGTTAGACCACTGCATTGCATTTACTTTAATGGGCTCCGAGTTTGATCTAATCAAATCCGATTCTATAGGTTTACCAGATTATGTCGGTTCATTTTCTACCAGTCAAACTTTCAAGTTCAACTTGATAGGCATCAGTTCCTTCTCTAAGGAACTCCTTTCCAAAAGAAATATCCTACTGCTGATGAGCATCTTATGTTCTTTAGCATGATAGAATTAGTAACCCTTAAACACCTATTGGACCATGAACCAAGTTTATCTGTATGCAAACCTTTGACATAGGCCAATCAACTCCAAACCCAAAGGTGAGAGAGTCTAGGTCTATGTCTGATCCATATCTCATATGAAATTTGCACAACAGACTTACTCAGTATATTTTTAGAGTAAAACAAGTAATCACACAATAGCACAATCCTGAAATAGGCAGATTAGTGAACCCTATCATGGATTGAATCATGTCTAACAAAGTTCAACTTCTCCTTTCAGATACACTGTGTTCTGAAAAAGAATCCACTGAGAGAGAATCCAATTCTCTCTTAGATATGTCATCCTTTTCATCATTTGAATCATTTGAATATTTCAAATAATTTGGCCAGACGCACCCATGCCTAGAGAGGTCGTCTGTAATAAAATATTAATATCTTCCTCTAGCACTTAAGTTCACAGGTCTACATACATCACTATGTATGAGACTTAGAATTTTATCAGCTCCTTCACTTTTTTCATTAAAAGGTGACTTTGTCATCTTTCCAAGAAGATAAGACTCACAGACTATCAATAATTCACAATCATTGATGTTGAGGTTTTCCTCTTAAGCTAACCCATTTATCCTATTCTTGTCAAGATGACTAAGCCTATAATGCCAAAGATAGATATTCATGACATTATCTAACTTGGATGTGTACATTACACTTAACAGGCTGTGTAAATGTCATTTTCTTATTGTCCATGTATTATTGTAACATTATTCATAATAATACCACAATAATCTTCCTGTATGAATGATGATCATCTTTAGCCAAAAGGCCAACAAAGATTATAAACAATGGACAATAGTAACAATTACTTTAAATGATAATATTTGAAAATAAGCTCTATAATTCCTAAAGTTAGGATTGGAATAAGACTTTCCTCCCTAACATTCAAGAATTTCTCACCATTTTCAAATATTTCACTTACTTGTAGTCCTAGCAATAAATTGCATAAAACCATCGGTATCTAATACCTAGGTAGTGGAATTACATAAAGAAACTTTAAGGTGTTATCATATAACATCCTTGATGAGCAACCCTTGCTCCTTTCTCTTGTTCAGCCTATTATGGTCAAGGGAAGCAAGATAATTCTTCTTCCTATGACCCTGTGCTTATACCTGATTTGGATCAATTTTGGATTAATTATTTTGACTGGACTAAGAAGCCCCAATACGAATCCATTCATATTGCTGAACCAAATTCAACTTTTGATACTAATTAACGAAGTTGGGTCCCATAAGTCATCACTGTCTAACAGCGATTGGAGAAATTAAGGTTTAGCCTTATTTTGAAAAAAGAGAACAATGACCTAATGTATATAAATTATTTTAAGCCTAAAGACTTGAACTTTAGTCTCAAGATTCTTCCACTATTTTAATCAAATTGGTAGCCTCTACCTCCAATTCAGAAAATTACTTTAATTTTCTAGTAGATACTAGAATCCACATAGACTACCCACAAGCCCGACTTTGGTTGGCCAACCCATGTGCATCTACAGGTAGGTTCATTAATCAATTGTTTCTCCAAACAACTTCTAGTAATTTAATTTTGCCCCAGAAACCTAATCAGTAGGCTTTGGCCTCTACTGTAAGGATCAGGTTAGGACCAACCATTAACATGACCATACTTGGTGCATCTAACCAATAAATGATTAAGTCCAACTTTGGTTGGCTAACCTAACCACCATTAGAGAGACACATCCAAGTCATCATATAATGAGTGATAATTTCATTAGTTAACAAGCACCAGGCCTTTGGGTCTGCAATGATTATTGAGTTAATGGACTCATTATCAAACACCTTAATGGGAGGCTATGACTCAGTTATCTCCATAACTTTATCATTTTAAGAACCTAATAATTTTAAAAGATTTAAAATTATCAGTGACTTAAGGATAGAAAAGACATGGACCAATTCGCTCCCACTGACATCATCAAGTCAAATCCTCCCACTGACTTCTCAAGTCATTAACAAGGACTAGGATCAAATTTGGTCCATGGGCACCTAGATCAGTCTCACTGAATGAAATCAGACTCTCTAATTTTCTATGTGACATGGGTTAGCACAAATCAATGAGCAACCTAATCAAGACCTGATTAACCATATTGGCCAGGTAAGTATGATCGATAGAAGGGTCTGCCAATACTTGCCTTAGATACCATAAGAAATGGCCAGGTAAGCATGCTCCCAATTAAAAACCACCGGTCAAGTTTACCTTAGACACCAACAGGTTTATTAGTTTTGATTTGGTCTGCCTAAAGACTCGGGCTCAGTCGCTGAGCCACGATCAGTGTCCATTTGTTAGATATATGGACTTTGATCAACTACAACTATTGAAGTGATCTATAAAAATGACCTAATCTTAATTAACTTTTAATTAAGTTTGATCAATTTCTTAACTTAGTCCATATTTAATCTAACCCTAGGTCTAACCCAGTTAATGATCTGATCAAAGCTAACTCATTACCCTTTAACCCATGTTTTATGAAATTATCTTAGGATCTTTAAATCACAAATCTAGATCCTAAACAATCACTTAATTCTTTTAATTAAGTTTATGGCTGAGGGTTGGGGTTCGATATTTTGAAAAATATTTTCAACTTTTGAAAGATTTAATACAATCTAGTGTTGTTTTACTAAATAGGTCGACTCATTTCAAAAATGGATCAGTTTATTTTACTAACAAATACTAACAATTAAAATCAGTCAAAAATATAATTCAACCAACTTTTCAGTCTAGCTGGCATGCTGGTCGAGCTGGCTTGCTGGTCGAGCCAGCCCGATCAGCAAATAGAACCTTCGCAAGATCCTTTTCTAGGCTGATTTTAATCTATATACATTACATAAAAATTTATAAAATAAAATAGACTTAATCTAAAATATTCATGATAAGATTTATTTAAACTCTTTTAAATTTTCTAGATCACAACATACCAGGACAACCTTTGCACTGTAAGGGATAAACCTTACAGCAGGACAACCTACAGTCCGTGCGATCATTATTTTATTTTTTAGATTTATTTTAATATAATTATGAATATATTATAAAAGAACCTAGCTCTGATACCACTGTTGGAAAAGATGCAGGTTTTCATGCATGAATTTTAAAACTTTTTGAAATATAATGCAGCGGAACATGTAAATTAAATAATTTAATCTACAAATGTATGTAATCAAATTACTAAACTCTACAATTAGGACCTATAACATGTCATATTATATTTATAAATCAAAAAATAAAATATTTAGTATTGATCAAATCAATACCCTAGATCTGAAATAGTTTCAGATCTAAAATCTAGATCATATCTAGATAAAAGAAGAGATCAGATCTCTTACCTTTATGTGGGTCGAGAACTCCATGATTGATTTTTTTTATTATACTTGAAGCTGTACACGCATCCGATCTCTACAGGTGATCCACATGAGGCTGCAATAAAATCGGTGGTTCATCGAACGAAGATCCACTCAAAGTGCTAGCTTCTTGCAGATCCCTCCGGATGGTTAATTTAAAAAATATTTTTTGAATCTCTTGAACATTCCAAGAGATGAAGAATATGAAGAAGAATAAGAGAGAAGTCAAACTTTTTGACCTTTCTAAAATTAAAATTAATATTTAATAGGAAAGGATCCTAAGAGAAGATAAATCTGCTCCTTCAGTACATCAATAATTGATATTCGGAAAATATCTCTATGCTAGGACTTGAGAAGATATTCTTCTCTTGATATTTTTTTAGTTTTTAGATCTTATGATATCTTATTTTTTTTATATAAAAATCTCATGATTTATGGAGAAGAAGGATTCTAAAAGAAACCTTAAGAAAAGACCTTCTTTTCTTCTTCTTCTTCCATCAGAACATGATCATATCATGTCCAAAATAAGATCACCATGCTCCAACTCTTTGGAGCATGAATTCACCATGCCATCTCTCTTTCTCTTTCATATTTTTATCATATAAAAAATATAAAATAAAGAGATATTAATATGAAAGGAAAAATAATAAGAGAAGACAATCTTCTCTCTTACCTTTCTCTTTACAAGACATCAACCTTTGATCTCTTGATTGAAGAATTTTCTCCAAGGATTTTGGTACCTCAAACCACCCATATAATCTTTCTTTCTCTCTCATATTTTTATCACATAAAAACACAAAAACAAAGAGAGAAAAAAAAATATGAAAAAAAATCAATAAGAGAAGACAATCTTCTCTCTTACCTTTCTTCTCTACAAGACATCAACATTTGATCTCTTGTTAGAGGACTCTCCACCATAGATTTTGGTGCCTCAAATCTCCCAAGTCTTCCACATTCTCCTCTGATAATTCTCACAATTTTTTATATATTTTTGACTCCTATATTATGGCATATGGGGCGGCCTCCTTTTTTATGGCAGACTAGGTCATAAGACCTAGTCTAACAAGGAGTCCTTGGGGCGTCCAACTCTTGGACGCCCCCTATCTCATTTATTTCATGGATAGCATGAAAATAACCACAAAAGGGACAACAAAAAGGAGGATAAACATGGGGGAAGTTGGTGCAAGAGAGGGAGGAAAGAGTCCTTGTGAAGAGGGACTCTTTCAAAAAGAGAAATAGGCTAAACCACTTTCCACAACGAACCAAATTAATTTTCATATTGAACTAGATCAAATCTGATTCAAATTTCTAGAATAAATGGTGTGAGATTACTTTCTTTAGATGTAGAAATCATAAAAAAATTATTTAGAATTAATTAGTGGGCGTGGGCTTTGATTTTCTTTGGTGGCGCAAGAGAAGATGGAATCCTAGTCTAACTAGGATTTTTATTTAGATTAGGTTAAATACTTTGAACCCAATTTAAATTAATTACAACCTAATTAATGATGATCCTAGTCCAACTAGGAGTATAATTAAATCAGATTAAATCATATTTAATTTAAATCCTAACTTAATTAGAAATTAGGTGCATACAAGTCCAAGTCAAACAGGGACTTGTTCTCCCTTGCAACTGGCTTATCCAATAAACCAATTAGACTTAATCTAATTAAATCCAAACTAATTTTAATTGAATCATATTCAATTAGACTTGATCTCAGCCCAATTGCTCAATCAGATTGAGCCAATTAGCAATCCAATTGCTAATGATCCTCCGGCAACACTTGCATTAGGTCAAACATCAATCATATTAATTGTTTAACCTTAGAACAATTCTCAATCATCGATTAACCATCTGATTAGGTTACAATCTCTTATGTGTATGACCCTATAGGTTCAAACCTAAGCTGATAGCATAGAAATCAATTTCTATACCAGTCGAAGTATCCATCTAGCAATGGTTCCCGACGTCCAGATAGGTCGAATGTATGCAAAGTAACATTCTAAGAATCCTGACCTATGGTTACCGTATAATTTATCTTTTTGACTGACAATGCTCAAGATGACTTCGAGTATGCTGTTAGCACTCATGTAAGTCATCTCTATTGTGTCTCAAAATTTTTGCAAATCCCGTGACTCCTCACGAGGATTACCCAGGCCTAGATTTTGCTAAATTGAAACACAGCGAGATATTCTCTTCCTGAAGTTAATCAGGAGTGGTCAATCCCATTTTGACTCATACACTGACTTCACAAGTACTTGACTGTACCCAAAAACTTTTTGAATCTATATTAAAAATACAGGCAGTCTGGCACCAAAGCACAGTGAGTTGCTTGCAAGTCATCGTGGTGATCTCAGGTCGGAGGGACACTTATACCCATTGATCTTAGTTAACTACTCTTGATAGTAGAGTATTACATTAGTCATGTTCAATGCAGATGTACTCTTACATCTTGTTGGGTGGATGTCTGGCCAGGACACCACCTCCCAAGATTCTTTCAGTACCACGCGATGTAGCAGGAAGAAAGAAGAAACAAAACAAAAGGAAAAAATAATCAAAATACGTGGATCAGCCACAAAAGGGCTCGCCTCCACGGGGCATGCAAACTTCACTATGAAAAAAAAAATTTTACAAGAGGAGACCTCACCCTCAACCCTTGTACACCCAATTCTCTCTCACCTAAAGTTCCCCTCACAAAAGCTCCCTCTCTCTTGAAGACCCCCCTGAACCCCTGAAGAGCCTGGCGACCGCTGTCCAGGAGCCTCCTGCTCCTTCTCTCTCAGCGCCCTCGCCTCTTTCTCTCTCCACAGGTTCGTACGGCTGTACGGCGAGAAACCGAACCCTATGCCTTCTCTGTTCGTCTCAGGCCCTTTTAAGGGTTAAACAGAGCTTAAAACATGATTAGAGAGGGATTAGGAGTCCTAAACAAAGCCAAAAAACCCTCTGAACCATCGGATAAAGATCGGGAGCCCCCTGGGCCGTCGGATCGCGCTCCGGTCCACGGAATAGTGCCGTGGACCGTGAGAAATGCGTGGGAAACGCCCACGCGGTCCACAGGCCGCGCCGTGGACCGCCCGGTCCATGGTGGACCGGGGCAAGAGGGCCAGCAGGCGCTGGCCTGGACCGGCCCGCACGCACGAGCCTGGGCCGCGCCTGCATGCGGGCCTGCGTGCGCCTGGGCCGCGCGCCCGGCTGGGCCACGCGCCCGCCTGGGCCGTCGGCCTGGGTCGCGCATCCAGCGTGGGCCTGGGTCGCGCGCCGCCGTTTGCGGCCATGCCGCTGCCGTCCGCCGCCGGTCGCCGGCGGTCCTCCATCACCTCGATTCTCGTGCCGACTTTAAAAGCTCGTATCTCCTCCATCCGAGCTCCGATTCAGGTGATCTTGGTCTCGTTGGACTCCATTTTTCATCGCGAACCTCGCTGTGGGCTTAATATGGGCTGAATCTCGATGCATCAAATCCTAACAATCTCTACCTCGACTCGATATTCGGCCTCCTCCAAACTCCGAGAACTTCTGGATCTCCTCGCCCCCATGCCCTAGGGCAATCGCCTGCTGATCATGGATGGGCAAACATGGGAGTCGAGCCAGGCTGCTCGATCCCATCTCCGTCGTATGCTGTGCTCCTCCTGACCTGAGACCTGCTCGGGGCATCATCCTGCGGCAATAGGAATCTTGCCTTGCGACGTCACCTCTCGTCCTCCCGAGTCTCCTGTCTCGTGCCCGATCCACCTCCTGGAGCTCCACCTCGCTCTGGGCTCCACCTGGCTCCCGAAGCTCCACCTCGCACTGGGCTCCCTGCCAGGTAATAATGTCCTCTGCTCCCCTTCTTCCCCTCCAGCACAATCCTATCGCCGCATAGTACCCTCAAGATTCCTCCACCAGCTACCGTCCTGTAGCCTCTCGAATCCAGTCTGCTAAGTGAGATAAGATTCCACCTGAAATAGGGTATATATCGGACCTCCCCCAATCTCCTCACTGCACCGTCATGTGTCCTCCAACTGACCGTCCCAATACCTCTAATCGCACAGCTCGATCCATCCGACAGATATACAGTGCCCTCACTATTCTTCAGGGAGTCAAACTGCTCCTCTCTGCAACACATATGATAGAGGCATACAGAATCTAATATCCACTGCTGGGAAGAAGTAGATACCTCATCAGATATCTCAAAGACATCTCCATCTAAATCACTGCCGGCCGTCGCTACAGCAGCCACCGTCCGATTTTTCAGTTGAGGGTAATCTCTGGCTAGATGCCCCAACTCTTCACACCGGTAACACCTGATTTTGCTCAAGTCCCTCTTGGACTTAGACCGCCCTCGTTGCGATCTCCTATCGCTCCGTCTACTGCCTCCTGCACCTCCAGAAGCCACCAAAACTGAGCTATCGCCACCTGAGCTCGAAGGTGGGTTCTCCCTTCTGAGAACCTCATTCTGGAGTATCACTGCGGTGACCTCGTCCATCTTGATAGTGCTCTTCCCCACTAGAAGAGCAGTCACCAAGGACTCGTACGAAGAGGGAAGCGATGCCAGCAAAACCAACGCCCTGGTCTTCTCCTCAACGTTCTCGCCAACGCTGAGAAGGTCGGTGAGGATCTTCTGGAAGTGGCTCAGATGCTCCTGCATGCTCTGTCCCTCAGTCATCCGTAGTTGGTAAAACTGCCTCCAGAGGAAAAGAGTGTTGGTGAGAGACTTTGCCATGTACAACTCCTCGAGCTTCGACCACAGCACCGTCGGAGAAGTCTCGCTCAGCACATGGATCACCACCTCATCCGCCAGGTACATGCGGATGGTACTCACCGCTTGCATCTGTAACCGTTTCCAATCCTGCACCTCCATGGTGGTCGGCTTCTCATCGCACAAGAGAGCATCGATCAACCCCTGTTGGATGAGCACGTCCTTCACCCTTGCCTGTCACAAGGAGAAATTACTCTTATCATCGAACTTGTTAATCTCCATCTTGATTGTTCCTGTTTTCTCCATCTTCAGTCTTGCTCACCACCACTGCAATCTGCATCCTTGTACCGCCTTGGTCTGATACCACTTGTTGGGTGGATGTCTGGCCAGGACACCACCTCCCAAGATCCTTTCAGTACCACGCGATGCAGCAGGAAGAAAGAAGAAACAAAACAAAAGGAAAAAACAATCAAAATACATGGATCAGCCACAAAAGGGCTCGCCTCCACGGGGCATGCAAACTTCACTATGAAAAGAAAATTTTACAAGAGGAGACCTCACCCTCAACCCTTGTACACCCAATTCTCTCTCACCTGAAGTTCCCCTCACAAAAGCTCTCTCTCTTTTGAAGACCCCCCTGAACCCCTGAAGAGCCTGGCGACCGCTGTCCAAGAGCCTCCTACTCCTTCTCTCTCAGCGCCCTCGCCTCTTTCTCTCTCCACAGGTTCGTACGGCTGTACGGCGAGAAACCGAACCCTATGCCTTCTCTGTTCGTCTCAGGCCCTTTTAAGGGTTAAACAGAGCTTAAAACATGATTAGAGAGGGATTAAGAGTCCTAAACAAAGCCAAAAAACTCTCTGAACCATCGGATCAAGATCGGGAGCCCCCTGGGCCATCGGATCACGCTCCGGTCCATGGAATAGTGCCATGGACCGCGAGAAACACATGGGAAACGCCCACGCGGTCCACAGGCCGCGTCGTGGACCGCCCGGTCCACGGTGGACCAGGGCAAGAGGGCCAGCAGGCCGCTGGCCTGGGCCGGCCCGCACGCGCGGGCCTGGGCCGCGCCTGCGTGCGGGCCTGCGTGCGCCTGGGCCGCGCGCCCCATTAGGCCGCACGCTCGCCTGGGCCGCGGGCCTGGGTCGCGCGTCCCGCACAGGCCTGGGTCGCACGTCCCGCACACCGCCGCCTGCGGCCGCGCCGCTGCCATCCGCCGTCGGTCGCCGGTGGTCCTCCACCGCCTCGATTCTCATGCCGACTTCAAAAGCTCGTATCTCCTCCATCCGAGCTCCGATTCAGGTGATCTTGGTCTCGTTGGACTCCATTTTTCACCATGAACCTCGCTGTGGGCTCAATGTGGGCTGAATCTCGAGGCATCAAATCTTAACACATCTCATCTGGATGCCATACCAGTGTCTCCACACCACTGGTTAGGAGGACAACCAATGCATATGGCATACAGTGACCTACACTTGATAAGTTATTGTCCTTGTTAATAACTTATTATTTGATCGTGAATAATTTAAGAATCATCCAATAAATCTTTCTTTATTGATTGATTGTGGTTCTAAGGACTTCATCATAATTTAAGAGTTTATTTAAGGAAGATAGAACTTTTATGATGAACCTACCAAATAACTATTATTATTAGACAATTCATATACTAATTACAATCATTTACCACTTAGATGATAGACTTTAGGATACATTTCTCAATACTTAGGACTACTTTGATTGAAAAAAGAGGATTTATCGCGTAGTCCTTTAACTAGTTCGCGATCAAACGATACGCTATTACTAGGATGATAGTGATTATCAAGTGTAGGTCATTGTGTGCCATATACATTTATTGTCTTCATAACCAAATGGTGTGAAGACACTGGTATGGCATGCAGGTGAGATATAGGAGTACATCACTAAATGTGACCAACTATAGAGCACTCTGCTGTCAAGAGTAGCTCACAAAGGGTATGGATATAAATATTTTTCCGACCTGAGATCATTATGGTGACTTGCAAGTAACTCAATGAACTTTAGTGTCAGACTATCTGAAGTTTTAATTTAGTGATGGAAGGTTTTTGGATACAGTCAAATACTTGTCAAATTAGTGCGTGAGTCAAGATGGGATTGACTCCTCTAAATAAGTAGGAGTTAATGTATCAATGTATTTTAATTTAGTAAAATCTGAGTCTGGATAATCTATGTGATGGATCTGAAAGATTGAAATATAATGTGGATAACTTATCTAAAGTTGACAGTTAAATCTTAGATCATCCTTGAGCATTAGGATCAAAAAAATAAATTATACGGTAACCATACGTCAGTAGGTTCTTGAATGTTGCTTCGCCATCATTCGATCTATCTGGATATCGGATCTTATTACTAGATGGTTACATCGATTAGTTCAAAAATTTATTTCTGTACTATCGACTTAGGTTCGAACCTACGGGATCATACTCAAAAAAAATTTTTGACTGATCATGTGGTTGATAAATGATTGAGAATCATTCAAGGGTTTAATCATCAATTCGATTGATGGTTAACCTTATACAAAACTTGTAATAAATTTATTTGTAAAGTGTTAGTAAATTAATGAAAGATTAATTAGTAATTAGATTATTGATTAGCTTAATTTGATTGAGCAAAAAGGATTAAATCAAATCTAATTGAATTAGATTCAATTAGATTTGACCTGATTAGGTTATAAGATGACCTAATCACTAAGAAAAAATTATTCCTGATTTGATCAGGATTTAGTTCAATCAATTCCTAATTGAATTAAGATTTGATAAAAAATTCATGAACCTAATTAGATTAAATTTCATCTATTTATTTGGACTTAACCAAATATGATTTGGTTTGAATCAAATAAGGAATCCTAGAGTCCATATAGTGATGGACTCTTCCCTTGCGCCAACCAAATTATGGACACCACAAATCCTCACGCTAAAAATATTTTTGCATGAGGTTTCTACACACCAATAACATCAGATGTTGTCCCTTTCTTAACACCAAATATGGATGAGTTTTGATAAAAGAAATGTTTGAAATTTGATTTCAAAGATATTCCTTATCTAGATGAGATTGGATCTCATCCCAACCACCTACATGCCAGCTTTTTATTCTCTTTATTTTGTGCAACAAAAAAGAGAAATACATCATGCAAAATCAGATTGGGATCTAATTTAGTGTGAGGTGTTGGCATGAGAAATTGTTTCTTAATGCAAACATCTTAAAAAATAGTGGATGTAGGGTCTTACATGTGGCGACAGCTCAAGAGTCCAATCTCTCTTGGACTCTTCAAACCCCAAACCACTTGGATATCAAAAAAAAGGGGGACTTTTTTCTTTTGTGCATACAGATGAGACATCTGAAAGTGGTTTCCATGGTGAGATGATTTGAGATGTGACTGTTAAATATATATCCTAGAAGCCAATATGACTGACATATTGAGATATAGCTAAGACATAATTTTGCACTTAATATATTGATTTGATCAATAAAAGAATAAGTTTATTTTTTATTCAAGTGTGTTGTATTCTTGAATCATCCATAGAATTAATATTTTGATACATATTCTCAAAATATTGAGAATTAGAGATATATATTTAATTCCTAACTACTCTCGATCATAGTATCATCATGAGAATGGTGATCGATCCAGATAGATCGATGCACAGATTGCTTCCTTCATGATAGATAAGTCTTTAGTCTATAGTATAGAGATATTAAGCGATGAATGTGGATAGTTGTTAGAGAATAACTAGTATTGAGCGTGACCATACGAGAGATCACTTGAATTTCTACTCGATCGTCATTGATTATCTCGATGTTGTAGTTATGTGAATGATCCTTTGATCTATGATGGTATAACTGCTTATAGTGAAGCTATTGAAGTTTGACTGACACATAAACATGCTCTCAATGAGCTCTTATAGTGGATGTTGGTGATAGTTGGTCCACTGTAGGAGTAGGGTGTGCATCAAGATGGAATCTATCAATCTTGATAGAAAGGAGTAGTCCTATGAGATTTGAGAGGCTAAGTCTGAGAGTCTATGGCCACAGTAGTATGATTGTTAAAAAAAAATTTTATAAAGATCATAATTGACTTGAGCTGATCAAATCTATCATATGACTGATGATAAGATTTGACGATTTATCCATGATCAGACATCTAATCGAGACTCACGATAGAGGAACTGAATCACATATGAACTACACCTTGAAGTTCTTTTCGATTCTACTAGATTGCCACTACATATCGCTATGTGTCACTAATGGATTGTGAGAGCTCACTAGGGTTACTCAGGATCAACAATCCTTGATGAGTTAGAGTGAAATTATTCTGACCCATTGAAAAGAGTTTCAATGATACTATAATAGAGATCATTGTATATCTCACTACCAAATAGAATTAAACTTATGGGGTCATACAATAAAGGGATTAAATCTGGAATAAGCAATTAGACTTATGAAGTCTCAACTGGGTTTAGAAAAATCCTATTGGATTCAGGATAACCTTGCTAGCATATGGTTGGACCCAATTTTTTCTTTATATTTGAATTTTTTATTTGATAAGATTAATTTAAATTTAATTATCTATTAATAATCTAAATGAATTAGATTCATTGAGCTTCAATTGTTGGGTGGCTAAGATTTTGGATCAAATGAATTAAGGGTTCAAGTCCTTAATTAATTTTCTTAATAGTTTTTATTGGGCATTACTTGATTTGATCAAGTTGGACATGTCCACCTATTAGAGGGCATGTGGAACCATTATGGGGTATCCTATGGGTGTCATATTGGATGTGTTTTTGTAGGTGCAAAGGCTCTAATAGTTGGTGCCTAAAAGATCTCCTACAGGGAGTCAAATAACTAAAAGAATAAAAATTTTTAATGCAAGTATGACTTGTATTAAGTAGTTGTTTAATTTTGAATAGGATTCAAACCTTATACCTATTTAAAGGGACCTTTCCTAAGATCTCTAAGCACTTCAACCAGCAGCCCCACACCTCCCTTGAAGAGCCCATGCCCCTCTCTTTTCTTCTCCCCTCTCTTCTCCCCTCTCTTCTCCCTTGGAGATCCAATGCCCGAGCTTGGGCATCCTCCATCCTCAATGCCCAAAAGGTGTCTAGGCATTCCATATTTCTTGCTAGTTTTTAGTCCCTGGTTACTTCATAATCTAGGAAAGAAAAGCAAGAAAAGAAGAGAAAAAAAAGATCAAGGAAAAGATCAAAGTGTTGATCACGATCCAGGCTTCGTTCAGATTTGCAGGCTAATTTTTCTTAGAGAAAAAAATTAATACCAAAGAGAGCTATTCCAAGCTGATCCTGAATGGATACCCATAGAGGTCAGGCACTTGCACGGCTAAGAGAGAGCCTCTTCTCTTTCAAATCCAGATTTGAAGAAAGAAATTATGAAATAGATATGTGATTCGATCACATATTCAATTTCAGCATATGTTCAATTTCAATATATGAAGTAGATCTTAGTGATTTATATTTTATACATGCATGATATAGATTAAAAGATATTTTAATCTTCTATTCTACTGTGATATTTAAAAAAAAATTGAAATATACATGCATGCCCCAACCCAAAAATTCCAACTGTGGTATCAGAGCTACGAGTTTCATATGCAAGAAATTGACATACATATTATGAAAAGAGTTTCAAAATCTGATTTTTCTTTGATATATGAGATGTATAGATAAATATTTTAAATCTAAAATTTATTTTAAATTTAATTTTAAAATATATAGTTGATATGTGAAAGTATGCATAGATCTGAATTTTATTCTAGAATGATTTCTAGTCATAGTTATGTGATATGTAGATGCATGCATAAATCTAAAATTTTATTTGATCTAATTCATGATTCATATGTGATATATATGATTATATATTTAGGTCAAAAAATTATTTTTTAATATAATTTATGATTTATATATGAGATATATGATATCATATTCTGATCTGAATTTTAGTTTAGATCTGAATTTTACATACATATATGAGATATATGTTTGTATGTTAAATCTAAAAATTAGTTTTATGATTTAAAACTTACCTTTTATGCTAAAAATTTAGATCTAAAATTTAGTTTTAAAATTTAAAATTTATGTTTATGCATAAAAATTTTGGTTATGGAAAAATCAAAAATTAGGTCATGTAATTAAATTGCATCTAGGATTTTTGATTTGAATGTTATGGGTTTAATTCGATTAAGTAATTGATCAAATCGAATTAAGTATTAATTAGGATTAGATCAATTAAGTTATATGATTAAGCAATTATTGTTGATCAAATTGATTGAATCTTATATATAAAATTGATTAATCTAAGGACCTAATTCGACTCGATGGCTTGAGCCTGATTTACTTGAGCTAACCTATTTGGACCAATTGACCTATTGGTGTCTAAGATAAGTAATTGAGAGGTGATTATTTAATTGGTTTCATTAGCTGATCTGTCCAATTTATTGATGTCTAAGGAAAGCAATGGGGGACCCCATCGATCTCCACTTACCTGACCAATTTGGAAGATTGAGTCTTGAATAAAGTTGCTTGATATTTTGATTTAGCCCATGCCAATTAGATCGATCATATGATGACTGATTAGATGAGACATAAACTTAAATCTCTCTATAAATATTAAGTCTATAGGTCTTCCATCATTGTAGATGTACAAACGTGTTACTAATATTAATTGTTCTCGACTAGTCACAGTGGTTTAATTACACCGAAAACACACAACCACTCTATTAGCAAAGAGTTGCTCCAAGGTAAGGATGGAGTTGAGCCCTAATAAATGTTAGGTGAGAGACCTAATAACGATCTTGCACCTGCTTGTAAATGGTGGGTCAGACTTAACTAAAGAGTGTGATCAATAATTGTTAGGTGAGCCCATATAATTTAGAGACCAAGTCGCTACAACATGCTTAGAGAAGTATCTCGGCAAAGAGTTGTCGACGTATCGGTGTGCATATTACCAATAACTGCTAGGTGAGGTATATGGCATCGGTGAGACCGCAGCACCCATTAGAAATCTGTTTGTCACGTTAGGATTTCTGTTTTCCACCCAGAGAGTGGAAGGATCCAAAAAAATTAGTAGGAGTCATTGTTTGTATCTTAAAATCTCTAAAAGAAAATATAATTTTAAAAAGTACAAAAATCTAATTTAAATCTCTACTCTTATAGTTAAACAATGTCAGCCTCAAACCCTCTAGTCCGTACCCTTGAATCAAATCATCTGATCGGAATAAACTATAAAGACTGGCTAAAAAATCTCAGGATTATTCTGACTTCTGAAAAACTAGGTCATGTACTCGATCAGGAACTCCTAGTGTTACCAAATCATCCTACTACTGAGCAAAGAGCTACTTATGAAAAGTGGATGGATGAAGACAGTCAGGTAAAGTGCTATGTGCTGACATCTATGTCAAATGAGTTACAGAGTCAGTATGAGCATATGTCTACTACCAGGGCTATGATCACTCACCTACAAGAGTTATATGGTGAGCAGAGCCATACAACGTACTTCGAAATATCCAAGAGACTCTTTAATTTGAAGATGCGTGAAGGGTAGTCAGTCCATGAGCACTGTATGATAGTGATCAAGGACATTGAGAAGCTTGGAAAGCTCGGACTTAATATGCAAAAGAAATTGCAAATGGATTTGATCCTTCAATCTCTTACAAGTTTATATAGTCAATTTATTGTAAATTTTTATATGAACAAACTTAATTGCACTATACTCAAACTAGTCAACATGTTGGTCACTACAGAAAGAACCTTAAAAAATTCAAAGGGTACTGTTCTCGCTATGGAGTGGACTTCTTTCAAGAGAAAGTTTAGTTGGAAGAAGAAGAACAAATTCGCTAAGAAGCAGAAAAAAGAGAGCAAGCCAAAAAAAATGTTCCAAAGAAGGCTGAAGCAAAAGAAAAGTATTTCTACTATGATGCTGAAGGCCATTGGAGGAGGAACTATCCACTCTATCTGAAGAGCCTAAAGACCAAGAAGGATGATAAACCTTCAGAAGGTATGCTCGTAATTAGATCTAACCTTATGATTTCTTCTACTTCTAGTTGGGTATTTGACTCTGGATCGAGTGCTCATATATGTATCTCAACACAAGGTCTAATAGAAAGTAGGAGGTTGAGGGAAGGTGACATGATCCTTCAGATCGGCAATGAAGCAAAAATTGCTATAGAAGCCATTAACACTTATCCTCTTCGATTACCGTCAGGATTTAGATTAGATTTAAAAGACTGTTATTTTATTCATATAGCTAGTTGGAATTTGATTTTCGTATCTGTGCTAACACAGAATGATTTTGAATTTAATTTCAATAAAGATTTTTGTTTTATTTATTTATAAAATAAATTGATTGCACATGATCTTTTAATTGACAGTCTATATCACTTGCATGTTGATACGAATGTAAATTTGAACGAGCAAATAGTGAGTACCGTAGGTCAAAAGAGATCTAAAAATAAAATTAATCAGAAGTACTTGTGGCATTATAGACTAGATCATATTAAAGAGGATAGGATAAACAAACTAAAAAAGGATAGAATCTTTGGCTCTCTTCATTCAGAGTCGTATCCAGCTTGTGTATATTACTTTCAAGAAAAAATGTCTAAGTTGCCCTTTATAGGACATAGGGAAAGGGTCACTGAGTTACTTATCTTGATACACACTGATGTATGTGGGCCATTTGATATGCATGTCAGTGGTGGTTACAGCTACTTCATTATCTTTACTGATGATTTATCTATGAGTATGTATATCTGATAAAACACAAATCTGAAGTCTTTGAAAAGTTCAAAAAATTCAGAAATGAAGTAGAAAAATAAACAGATAAGCTCATTAAGGTTCTTCGATCTGATTGAGGAGGTGAATATTTTAGTCAAAAATTTTTGAGATATCTTAAGGATAATAGCATAGTCTCTCAATGGACTCCTCTCGAAATACCTCAGCTTAACGGGATATCCGAAAAAAAAAATAGGACCCTATTAGATATGGTCAGGTTCATAATGAGCTTCACTTATTTACTCTTATATCTTTGGGGACATGCCTTATTAACTGTCATTCACCTATTGAATAGAGTTCCAACAAAATTTATTCCTACCATACCTTATGAGATATGGTACGATAAGAAGTCGAGTCTAGGTTATCTTAAGACTTAGGAATGTTCAGCCTATGTCAAGAGACAAATGATTGATAAATTGGAGGATAGATCTGTAATAGCTCATTTCATAGGATATTCAAAGAATCAATGAGATACTACTTCTACTATCCACAAGATCAAAATGTGATTGTGAGTTAGAATGCTATATTCCTAAAAAAAATAATTTATCCAGGATGGTGGCAGTAAGAGATTAGTTGAGCTCGAAGAGAAGATTTTTGAAGAGCAAAAAGCTATAGATCCTCAGGAACCCATTATTCATAAGTCAATAGTTGATGTTACTCTACCATCTCGTAGATCTAGTAGGGTCTCTCAACCTCCTGAATGGTATATGGGTATGCTTACGGAGAAAGTAAAAAAAATATTTCTTATAAAAGATAAGGGTCATGGTGATGATCCCCATACCTTTGATGAGGCAATGTCTGACATTGAATCTGAGAAATGGTTAGATGCAATCAAGTCAGAAATTGACTCGATGCATTCAAACCAAGTATGGACCTTAGTGGATCCACCCAAGGGTATAATACCCATTGGGTATAAATAGATCTACAAAAAAAAAAAAAGGTACCGATGGTAAGGTAGAGACCTATAAAGCAAGGCTTGCAGTAAAAGGTTATAGCCAGTGCGAGAGCATTGACTATCAAGAAACCTTTTCATCTGTAGTCATACTAAAATCCATCTACACTTTGCTTGCTATTATAGCTTATTATGATTATAAAATCTGATGGATGGATATGAAAACTACTTTTCTGAATAGATATCTTGAGGAAGATATCTATATGGAGTAGCTTTTGGATTTCACATCTGGTGATGGTGATCACAGAGTCTGCAAGCTGCAAAGATTCATATACGAATTAAAGCAAGCTTCTCGGAGTTAGAATAATCATTTTGATGATGTGATCAAATCGTTTGATTTTATTAAGAACGAAGAGGAACCTTGTGTATATAAAAAGATCAGTGGGAGCATAATAATATTTTTTATATTATACGTGGATGATATTCTCTTCATTGAAAATGATATTCCCATGTTGACCACAGTCAAAAGAAGTTATCTAAAGAATTCTCCATGAAAGATCGAGAAAAAGCATCCTATATTCTTGGAATAAAGATCTATAGAGATAGATTTAAAAGGATGCTAGGTCTGTCACAAAAATTATACATAGAGAAAGTGCTGAAGAGGTTCAATATAGAAAACTCTAAAAGAGGACTTTTACCTCTTAGACATGGTATTCATCTTTCTAAGATGATGTGTCTGACCACATCTGAGAAAATTCAGTGCATGACTAGGATTTCTTATGCCTCAGCCATAGAGAGCCTCATGTATGCCATGCTATATACTCGACCTGATATTATTCTTGCTGTGAGTGTCACGAGCAGGTATCAGTCAAATCCAGATGAGGAACACTGGATAGTTGTGAACAACATCCTTAAATATTTGAGAAGAACTAAGGATTTGTTCTTGATTTTTGGAGGAGGTTCTGAGTTATGAGTCGAGGGGTATACTGATTCAGACTTCATATCTGATCCTGATGATAGAAAGTCTACATCAAGATATGTGTTCGTATGCAATAATGGTGCAATCAACTGGAAGAATTCTAAGCAACCCATCATAGCGAATTCGACCACAAAGACTGAATATGTCGCTGCTTCGGATGCTGCAAAGGAAGGCTTCTGGTTCAAAAAATTTATTGCAAAATTTGAAGTTATGACATCAGATGTCATACCACTTTACTGCGATAATAATGGAGCCATAGCACTTGCTAAAGAGCCGAAGTCTCATTAGAAATCAAAGTACATCGAATGACAGTATCATATTATCTGTGACTACCTCGAAAAGAAACATATCGAGGTGTAAAGAGTAGACTCCATGTACAATGTGGCAGACCTACTGACAAAGTAATTTAGCCAGCCAAAAATGAATGTCCATCTTAAGAGGATGGGATTTAGATTAGCAGCCGATTAGCTTTAGTCCAAATGGAAGATTATTAGATATATGTCCTAGAAGCCAATATGGCTGACACATTGAGATATAGCTAGGATACAATTTTATACTTAATACATTGATTTGATCAATAAAAGGATAAGTTTATTTTTCATTCAAATATGTCGTGTCCTTGAATCATCCATGAAATTAATATTTTGATACATACTCTCAAAGTGTTGAGAATTAGAGACATGTATTTAATTCTTAAATACTCCTGATCATAGTATCATCATGAGGATGGTGATTGATCTGAATAGACCGACACATAGATTGCTTTCTTTGGGATAGATGAGTCTCTGGTCTATAGTGTAAAGACACTAAATGATGAGTGCGGATAGTTGTTAGAGAACAACTAGTACTGAGCATGCCATATGAGAGATCACTTGGATTTCTACTCGATCGTCAGTGACTGTCTCAATGCTGTAGTTGTGTGAATAGTCCTTTGATCTATGATGCTATTATTGAGAATAGTATCCCCAAGCCAATCGTCAGTCTATTAACGGTTGTGCTCATTTTTGTATATGTACATGAATTATGAATTAATAAAAATTATTTTGATATTTTTCATCACAAAATATTTCATCTTCTAATGAACTCCTATGTTGTGGTGAAGTCCTTAGGACTATTTAGACTCGACAAAGGAGAATTTGTCATTTAGTCCTTAAATCTGTTCGCGACCAAATGATACGTTGTTATGAAAGACGACAACATGTATCAAGCATAGGTCGTTGTGTGCCATATAGGTTGGTTGTCCTCTTAACCAATGAATGTGGAGACACTGGTATGGCATACAGGTGAGATGTAAGGGTACATCTACACTGAACGTGACCGACTCTGGAGCTATTTCTATTATCAAGATTTGCTCCGATGGAATATGGGTATAAATGTCCCTCTGACCTGAGACCGCCACGGTGACTTGCAAGCAACTCACTGCACTTAGGCACTGGACTACCTGAATTTCTAATTCAGTGACAGAAGGCTGCTGGGTGTAGTCAAGTACTTAACTTGTCGGTGCGTGTGTCAAGATGGGATTGACCACTCCAGTTTAGGAGCTGTGTACAGTCATGTTTCCATTTAGCAAAACTTTGGTCAGGGTAGTCCTTGTGAGGAGTCACAGGACTGTTTGAGTTGAGCATGATTCGGATGATCTAATCAGGATTGACAGTTTAACCCTGAGTCATCCTAAACACAGAGGTCAAAAGGATGAATTATACAGTAACCATATTCACGTAGGTTCTGAGTGTTGTGATTGCGACTATTCGACCTATCCGATCATCGGGTACCATTGCTAGATGATCACTTCGATGAGTACAGGAATGGATTCCTGTGCTACCGGCTTAGGTTCGAACCTGCGGGGTCACACACATTAGAGGTTCCTATCTGATCTGATGTCTGATGAAGAGTCCTTTATCTCTGGGATTCTGTGATCGAGAATCAGGATTCTCTGATCACGAATTTCACACATTTTGGGTACCGGGGTCAAGAGTCCCACTGGTTTGGGACTCTTCGATCAGGGTTACATATCGATGAATTCTGATGCCCGATTATGCATCGAATTTGGACTCAATATTTATGAGAGATTTTATTAGTGATTTGATCACTAATTAACTCAATTTGATTGAGTAATTATTTTTGGATCAAGTCCAATTGAATTGGATTCAGTTGGGTTTGACCCGATTAGGTTAAGAGTTGACCTAATCGTCGAGATTGTTTGGTCCCTGATTTGATCAGGGGTTGGGCTTAATCAATTTCTGATTTGATTAGGATTTTATTGAGTCTAATTAAGCTTAATTAAGTTGGGTTTAAATTAGTCTAATTAGGCCTAACTTATTTGGTTCAATTAGGTTAGTTTAAATAATGAAACCACCTTGACCCATTCTCCCTGTGCCACCTCACTTCCACTGCGCCCATTTGAATTCACAAGAAGGAAGTTCTCATGATTTTTTCCTCACGCAAAGCCCTCCTCACGCTCCACTTTAATGTGCCAAATGAATGGATAAGGATGATTGGTTGGCCATTCAAATTCAAAATAAAGTTTGAATTTGAATGGGCAATCAATCTTTACGCCTTATCCCTTTTTTAACGCCCCATTTATTACATGAGAAAAATATTTCTCATGAAATCACTCCATGCACAATTTAAGCCATGCCTCATACTTTTAGTAGATAAGGGATGAGTTGGTGTCTATTTGAATTCAAAATTTGATTTGAATTCAAATGTGTAATTACTCATCTTTATCCTTTCTTTTGGATAAGACGTTTGACGTTGTTATAAAAGGAGGAGAAGAGTGGGGCGTGTAGGAAGAAGATTTTTTAGAGAAAAATTTTGAGACATGAGAAAGTCTTGTGCGTGAGAAGGAAGTCCATATCCTTCCAAGAGAAAAAGAAAGAAAAGAAAGAAAAGTGGGTGCAAGGTTTTTGGTGAGTTCCCTAGAGTTTTAGCCTGGGGTTTGGGAAGTGAGAAGGTGAGCTACGAGTGTCGTGAGCCCATAAAATCTTAGAAAGATCTTCAACATCCTCTCAAGCATGTTTATTGATGATCCAGAGCATCCAAAGAATTGACAGACATCGATCGAAGGAGTTCGATCAGTATCGGTCGTCAAAAGGGCTCTACAACGAGCTAGCACTCTGAGGAGTCGATCAGATCGAGAGCTTCGTGTGGATGATCCACAGAGGTCAGACATACTGTGTGATAGTATCATGATGATCAGACTCTTCCAACGGTGATCAGATTGCGGTGATCTACTACCCGCACAAAGGTATTGTGTTCTGAATACATTACAGTAAAGTGTTTATTGTTCAAATTTGAATTTTAAATTTAAATGAATGCATACTATATATCATATTTAGATCTTAGTATAGGATAAATTTATATTAATTAATTATATTAATTAATAATTTTCACTATAAAATAGTGATTTTGAAAAAGTTTTAAAATTACCATTTTACCCCTACACTAAATATTTCCATAAATGGTATCAGAGCGGGTTCTTAGATATGATATATATATTTGCATGCATAGATTAAGTTGTAATCTAAATGTTTAAATTTAAAATTTGAAATTTAAATTTTAAAATTTGAATTTTGAAAGTTGTTCGAAATTCAAAATTCAAAAATTTAAAATTCAAAATTTAAAATTTAAATTTTGAAATTTAAAATTCAAAATTTAAAAATTTGAAATTTAAAATTTGAAATTTGAAATTTGGTTGAAATTTCAAATTTAAAATTCAAAATTTAAAATTCAAAATTTGAAATTCAAAATTTGAAATTCAAAATTTTGAAATTTAAAATTTAAAATTTGTTTGAAATTTGAAATTCAAAATTTAAAATTTGAAATTTAAAATTTGAAATTTAAAATTTGAAATTTAAATTTTAAAATTAGTATATTTAGATATACTAGATCCAAGTAGCAAGTAATCGAATTGGGTTGGTTGCTATGGCTGTCCGGTTATAGGAGAAAAGCAGGGTTTAAAGGCCCTCTCCTCTCATTCGATGGGGTCTCCTATGGCGGTAGGAGTGCCGCTGTAATTATATCCCATGCAGATGAAGCAGTGAAAGGAATTAATTGTAAAGATTCAATTGTAAAATTTATCATGAATATGTTAGATTAGATCTAAAGAAATATTCATGATTTATTTTGATTGAGTTATTTTTTGTTATGTAATTAGCAATAGGATTGCTATTTATGAAATGTGCTGATCTATTTGTGAAATGAGTCAACATATTTGATGAACAGAAAATAAAATCTTTCAAATTTAAAAATTATTTTCGAAATGCCAAACCCTGACCCATCAGCCCAAATACTTAATTAAAAGAATTAAATGTTGTCTAATAGGTCTAGAATTGTGAATTAAGACCTAAGACAATTGCAAAAATTTGTGGGTCAATGGGTTAGATAGATTAGGTCCATAATTGGGTTAGACCTAAGGTTAGCTTAAAGAAATGGACTAAATTAGAGTAATTGGTCAAATCTAATCAAAAGTTGAATTAGATTAGGTCAAGGATACTCTAGACTCAACTCCAATAGTTGTAGTTGAATGGGTCCATATCTTTAACTAGATCAAGATGGACTTAATTCATGGCTATGCGGTGGAACCCTATTTACTAAGTTGATCAAATTAAAACTAATGAACCGGTTGGTGTCTAAGGTAAGTTTGGTAGTTTGACCAGTGATTTTTAAGCGAGAGCTACTCGCAGTGATTCGATCTCTGACGAGTTAATGGCTTATCCCCACCACTGATCTCACTTACCTGGCCAACCTGGTAAATTAGATTTTGATTAGATCACTTGGTGATTAGAGCTCACCCATGTCATTAGGTAAATCAGTTTGACTGATTTAGGTGCTCCTAATGCCAGCTTTAATTAAATCATTTTTTAATCTGACTTGGTGAAGTCAGTGGGAGGATTGAAATTGGCTGGATATTTTCTTCTTATCTATCCTTTAATAAAATCCTCAAAAATTATTAGGTCCCTAAAAATGATTAAGTTATATTGATAACTAAGTCATAGCCTCCCATTAAGTGAGTGATAATGAGTCCATTAGTTTAATAATCATTGGAGGTCCAAAGGCCTGGTGCTTATTGACTAATGGAATTATCATTTATAATATGATAATTTGGTTTGAGTCTTTCTGATGGTGGTCAGGTTGGCCGGCCAAAGTCAGGCCTGATCATTTATTGGTCTGATTCACCAAATCAAATCATGTTAATGGTTGGACCTAACCAGATCTTTTCAGTGGAGGCCAAAGCCTACTTATTAGGTTCTGGGGCAAAATCAATTACTAGAAGTTGTTTAGAGAAACAACTGGTTATGAACCTACCCATAGATGCACATGGGTTGACCAACCAAAGTTGGGCTCGTATGTAGTCTGTGTGGATTCTAGTACCCACTAAAGAATTAAAGTAATTCTTCGAATTGGAGGTTGAGGCTACTAGTTCATAAAAATACTGGGAGAAACTTTAGACTAAAGTCCAAGTCTTTAGTATTTATAATTTATGTACTAATAGAGGTCTGATTTTTCTTTATGCAGCTATGGCCACTACCCTGTCGCTCCGATCATTATTAGATAATGACAAGCTCATGGGATCTAATTTCGATAGCTGGTATCAAAAATTAAAAATCATCCTTGAGCATGAACGGATCCTTTATGTAGTAACGGATCCAGCACCTGAGGAGCCAGCCCTGAACGCCAGAGGGACGGTCCGAGACACTTACCAGAAGTGGCTCAACGATCGCACCACCATTCGGTGCATTATGCTGGCGGCAATGAATGATGAGTTCAGCCGCAGGTTCGAGAACGTCTAGCCATAGGAGATGCTTCAAATATTGAACGACTCCTTTGGCACGCCTGACGATGTTGAAAGGCACAAAACTAGTTGTGCCATCTTCAATGCTCGGATGAGGGATGGAGACTCAGTCACTAATCATGTACTGTACATGATCGAAATGATTGAGCACCTAAGTAAACTAGGCTTTCCCCTGCACGAGCAACTCGGTAAGGATGCGATCCTTAATTCATTGCCCAAGTCCTTCCTCCCCTTCCTTACTCATTTTTGGATGACAAAGCCTGCAGTGAACTACCACGGCTTGTTGGGGTTGCTGCAGAGAACTTTGCGAAGGATCACCAGCTCTATAAGGAGTCGGTGAATGTTGTGGGAGGGTCTTCTTCTGATCGTCGACCCTTTAAGAAAGAGAAGAAGAAGAACAAGAAGAAAAAGAATAAGAAGGTATAGCTGCATGCTGGAACGTCTGCACAGGGTCAAACCAAGAAGTGCAAGCCCGACCAGAGCCAGGCGGAGTGCTTCTTTTGCAAGAAGCAGGGGCACTGGAAGAGGAACTGTCCTCTATACATTGCCTCCCTGGACCCGAACAGGCCAAAGAAGAAGCAAGGTTCTTATATGATAATACCTTGCAACTTTTTCATTTGTGATACTACTGCCTGGGTATTGGATACCGGAAGCCCTTATCATATTTGTAATTTGATGCAGGGTCTGCAGGTCAGTAGGAGATTTGATGAAGATGAGAGGTTCTTGAATGTTGGAGATGGAAGCAAAGTTCCAATTCTAGCATTAGGAATCATGAACCTTGTAATCAATTCTCGAAATATAATTCTGAGTGAATGTCACTATTGTCCAAGCTTTTTATTAAATATTATTTCTGTAGGCCTTTTGGCCATGAACGGTTATCAATTTTTAATAAAAGAAAATGTTTGCAATATCATTTTGAATGGTGTTATAATATTTGTTGGACAACTTAATAATGAAAATTACTTTCTATCACAACCTGTTAATGTGGTTCAAACCTCCAGTAAACGCCCTAGAATAGATAATATGTTAGAAGTCTACCTTTGGCACTGTAGGCTAGGTCATATCAATAAGAACAGGATAAACAGGTTGGCTTAAGAAGAAATTCTTGAAGTAGGTGATTGTGAATTACTTCCAACCTGTGAGTCCTGTCTTCTTGGTAAAATGACCAAATCACCTTTTACTGGAAAAGGTGAGCGAGCCAGTGAACTCTTGGGTCTGGTACATTCTGATGTATGTGAACCCATGAGCTCAAGTGCAAGAGGTGGATATTTCTACTTCATAACCTTCACAGATGACCTATCGAGGTATGGGTATGTCTATTTAATGAAGCATAAGTCGGAGTCATTTGAAATGTTCAAACTATTCCGAAATGAGGTAGAAAAATAAACTGGAAAGTGTATTAAAACTCTTCGATTTGATCGAGGAGGTGAATATCTTTCCAATGATTTTCTGACATATCTTGGGGAAAATGAGATTCTCTCTCATTGGACTCCTCCTAGAACACCACAACATAATGGTATATCTGAAAGGAGGAATCGGACCTTGTTAGACATGGTTCGATCCATGATGGGGTTTGCTGGTCTGCCGTTCTCCCTTTGGAGATATGCGCTCGAATCGACTTGTTACCTTCTAAATAGAGTTTCGAGTAAGTCTGTAACCAAAATGCCATATGAGATATGGATAGGATGTAAGCCAGTACTCTCGCACCTTAGGGTTTGGGGGTGTCCGGCTTATGTTAAACGTTTAATTACGGACAAGCTTGGACCTAAGTCTGACAAGTGTAATTTTATAGGGTACCCAAAAGAGACCAAAGGGTATTACTTCTACCTAGCTGATGAGCAAAAAGTGTTTGTCAGCCTTAAGGCAATCTTTTTGGAAAGAGAGTTCCTTGGTGAAGGGACTGTTGCCTCTAAGGTCGAACTTGATGAAATTCGACAGGTGAAAAATCCGATGCAAGTTGCTGAACCTGAATCGGATTTGATTAGATCAGATCCGGAGCCCATTGTTCAAGTACCCTTAAGGCGATCTGGTAGAGTACCATGTCAACCGGACAGATACTATGGTTTCTTGGTCCGGAACGATGATCCTATAGAACTTGATGAAAATGATGAAGATCTGATCACCTACATGGATGCAATGTAGAGATCCGACTCTGAGAAATGGTTAGAGGCCATGAAATCCGAAATGGAGTCTGTTGGTACAAAAATCCACCTGCATCGGAGAAGCTGGAGTCGAGGGAGTCACGGTCGCCGTCAGGACCTGCAAAGGAAGTCTAAACCAGAGTTGGGGTTGCTCCGGCAAGACCCTCCGATGCTCAAGTCAGTTCTCTGCCTCAACAAGAATGGAGTGCTCGAACGAAAATTTTAGCAGAGTTTTTGGGATAAAAATTAGAGCTTAGAGAATAACATATCTGGGGTCCCCCTTTTATAGGCGGAGGGTGCAACAGACTGATAGCGATGTTTGCAACCGTCTGGCAATGGGCCGCTCAGGGTCAGGAGGAGTTTGTTACGAAGAGTAGTGGAGTGAAATCATGGCCATCACCGTGGCCTGCCACGCAGAACCTGTCGCGTGGAGTGGAGCGGCGTCCGTTGTCGCGACTTGCCAGAGAGTGGAGGAGCCGTACGAAATCCATCGCAGGAAGTGGAGCAGAGTCGTGGCCATTACTGTGGCCTGTCAGGGAGTGGTGGAGCCATGCGGTACCCATCACAGGAAGTAGAGTAGAGTTGTGGCCATTACCGTGGCCTGTCAGGGAGTCCAGGCCTGTCGGCCGAAGCTCGGTTGAAGCGTCTGGCAGAGAGGGGTAGCTATCTATCTGAGAGGAGCTCGGATGTTGCTGGCGAGCCTTCTATCGTTGGGTGCCGTTGGGCGTTAATACTATAGGCGAGGGCCATTCATTGTAGGAGCTCAGTCAGAGGCTTTTCGTAGACAAAGCTCGATCTTACGTAGAATTCAACGGGGGGTCGACCGATCAGTGGATGTCAAATGGTGCTGAAGAGGTTCATCCGCTGGAGGGGTCCGGCTGCTGGAGTCCGTGCGGGATCTATCCGCTATAGGAGTTCGATCAGAGTCCGATCTCCATAAAAGCCCGGATGGGGGTCATTCATCGAGAGGCCCGACCGAAGCCTGCCGGGAAAATCCGACGCGGACCGCTCGTAGTGGGAGTTTAAAGTAGACCGCTTGCAGGAGTTCGGAGTCCAGCTCCCGTAGGAGTCCGGATGAAGTCTTCCTGCAGTTGGAGTCAGGGATGAAGTCCGGCTCCCGTAGGAGTCCGGATGACGTCTTCCTGCAATTGGAGTCGGGGATGAAGTCCGGCTCCTGTAGGAGTCTGGATGAAATCTACCTGCAGTTGAAGTCGAGGATAAAGTCCGGCTTCCGTAGGAGTCCGGATGAAGTCTTCCTGCAGTTGAAGTCGGGGACAAAGTCTGGCTCCCATAGGAGTCCGGATGAAATCTACCTGCAGTTGAAGTCGGAGATGAAGTCCGGCTCCCGTAGGAGTCTGGATGAAGTCTTCCTGCAGTTGAAGTTGGAGACGAAGTCTGGCTCCCGTAGGAGTCCGGATGAAATCTACCTGCAGTTGAAGTCGGGGATGAAGTCCGGCTCCCGTAGGAGTCCGGATGAAGTCTTCCTGTAGTTGAAGTCGGGGATGAAGTCTGGCTCCCGTAGGAGTCCGGATGAAATCTACCTGCAATTGAAGTCGGGGACGAAGTCCGGCTCCCGTAGGAGTCCGGATGAAGTCTTCCTACAGTTGAAGTCAGGGACGAAGTCCGACTCCCATAGGAGTCTGGATGAAATCTACCTGCAGTTGAAGTCAGGAACGAAGTCTGGCTCCCGTAAGAGTCCGGATGAAGTCTTCCTGCAGTTGAAGTCGGGGACGAAGTCTGGCTCCCATAGGAGTCCAGATGAAATCTACCTGCAGTTGAAGTCAGGGATGAAGTCCGGCTCCCATAGGAGTCCGGATGAAATCTACCTGCAGTTGAAGTCAGGGATGAAGTCCGGCTCCCGTAGGAGTCTGGACGAAGTCTTCCTGCAGTCGGTCGACCACCGTCGAAACTTGGGTGGAATCTGCCTGTCGTGGAGAATCCGACCTACACTGGTGGGGGTTTATCTGTCGGCAGAGCTTGGGAACGTTGCGGAGGCTCGACCGTCGGAGAGGTTCGGAAAGATGTCATCGAAGGTCGGACGTCGGTAGAATCCCTGGAGGGTCACTCCTGTCATGAACTTCGGTTGGGGGGTATTTTATACCCAACACCAGTCGCCCTACTTTTGAGTTCGAGTTTCGAATGAAGGAAGTACAGAGAGATTTTCACTGCCGAAGTTGTCCCCTTAAACCCTGTGCACGGTCGCCCTCAGATATTCTGGCATTTAATGCGTACGTGCTGGAGTCTTTTCAAATCGGAATGATCCGAAGGGACCTTTCGAAATTCCCGCTGGAGCGTTGGCCCAGGTACGGTGCAGTAATGGCTTTGTCAGCTGTCAGCCGCTTTTAGCCACCTGCCGTGGCGAGTGGGACACGTGGTGAGCATGGGTCGGCCTGGGGAGATTCATGATCATTATAGCACCGGATCCCAGGGTCTATTTAAACCCGCCTTTCCGCCTTAAGGAGCCTCATTCTGCCTGAAAGTTCTGTCGGTGTCTGCCTTCTCTCCGAGAGCTCTGACCCTCCTTGGCGTCCACCTTGGCCCTAAGTGTTCTTCGAGTCATCCCTGTCCTCGCACCTCTGCATCCTTCGGAGTGACTTAGGTTAGTCCAGGAACTTTCGTTCCTTTTCTTACCATTTAGGTGCCCCTTCTCCTCCATTTTTCTTCTGTCGCATTCTTCTGGTTTGGTCCCCCGCAAACCTTTCACCTCTTGTTCCGCCTGATTTCTCCGAGATTTTTAGGATCCTTGTTTGAAATATCTTCTGGCACCTCCGCCTCTAGTGGTTCTAGGAGTTCGTCCGCCTCAGCCCCCCAGAACCCTCATACTGTAGACAAACCCTCATCTAGGGCTGGGCCTCGCCCGATTTTTGTACCAGGCGCCATTCCTTTTTCTCTGACTTCGGATGAACTTTTACTGATAAGGGTTCAGTATGGAGTTCCTCCGGAGTATGATCTGGAGCTTCCTGATCCCGCCGACCGGGCTAGCACCCCCTCACCCGACCGTTTCTGCCTGTATCAGGAGGCCTTCCGTGCTGGGCTCCGTCTTCCACTTTCGCCCTTCGTCGTCGCTCTTTTCCATTTTTTAGATATTTCTTTAGCTTCAGTCGAACCAAATTCCTTTAGGTTTCTGATAGGGTTCCTCTCTCTTTGCCACGTAGTCGAAGTTTAGCCATCTCTTTCTTTGTTTAAGTATTTTTACACCTTCAAGCACCACCCCTCGACAAAGGACTGGTGGTATTTCTCCTCCCAGTTTGATAAGAAGGGGTTGATGAAAGGTGCTCTCTCTTCAATCCATAACTGGAAGGAGAAGTACCTCTTCGTCCAATGCCCGACCTTGAGGTTGGGATTGCCCCTTTGGGGCTCCCTGAGGGACTCTGTCCGTCGGGCTCCTAGCCTGGGGGAGGACGACCTTCAGGCCGCCCGGAAGCTTCTTAGTTATTCAACTCCTTCCCTTCCCAACCTTCTGAAGGAGCAGTTTTTGTTCAACATTGGCTTGAACCCCCTGGATCCTGCGAGTATCCCATCTTTCCTTTCCTCTTCTTTTCTCCTGCTCTGCTTTTCTCTTTTTTTTTTTTTTTTGCGTGTCACTTTTTTCTTTTTCACCCCATTACTGATCTCTTTCTCTCTCTCTTTCTTCTTTTTTTTTTTTTTAGGAATGGATGCCGAAGCAGCACGGATGCTCACTAGGGGCCTCAAGGCTCACAAAAGAAAAGGTGCCACAGCCTCCGGATCGGCAAAGAAGGCCAGAACGGAGGAGACGAGCTTAGCCACGCCTGCCCAGGTGACCCTCGCGGTCGACGTTCCTTCGGACGTCGAACCCCCAGCCCCCCGGGCCTCTTCAAGGAGTTCCCTCGCTGAGGTTCCTGCTTCGGGGGCCCGCTTCGAGGAGGTGCCAGGGATTGAGAGGGGGAGGAGAAGGAAGTCGGTGGTCCGCAGGGTGAGTAGCCGTCGAGCTGCCATCGAAGAGTCTCACGGTTCCGAGGAAGAGTCGGGGGAGAATCTCTTTAATGACAGGGACCTGATCAAGCGACTGGTCGATGGCTGCACCCTGCCTGAAGTCATCCAGAGGATCGTTCACGTCGATCCCAAACAGTGGGTTTGGAACTCCTTAGGGTCCTTCCTCGAGGTGAACAGATTCACTTTTCTTCTTCCCCTCGCACCTTCATTCAATTAGCTTCTCAACTTTCGTTCTGACCTCCTAGCCGCCCTCGTAGATCGAGCACCAGCTCCTTACCAACATCGAGGTGATGAATCGGGCAAGGAGGGATGCCATCCAGGCAGAGGAGGGTCACTTGGCCGAAGCCGCCCACCTCAAAGAAAAGGCTATCAAGCTAGCCAACCTCCAAGAGGTCTTTGAGAAAGAAAAGCAGACCTCAGAGGAGATGGTGAGGAAGGTGGAGGCCGAGGTCGCAAATTTGATGGAGCAGATTTCGGTTCTGATCTCGGAGGCCAGGGCCCTAGCAGTGGAGGAGTTCAAGGCCTCTGTGAAGATGAGGGACCTGAACATCAAGTTCGGCTAAGAAACATTCATCAAAGGATTCGAGCTCTGTCAAGAGAAGGTGGTCAAAAAATTTTTCGAGCTCGACCTCAGCTTCTTGGATGAGGCATCTGAAGATGAAGCCGGGCCCTCTCCCATTGCCACTGCCACTGCAGCGCCCCTTCCAAGAACACCGAGCTCCCCAACTCCTATTTCAGAGGTCTGAGACCTCTGACTTTGTATTTTTCTTTTATTGCGAGTTTTCTTTTCCCTTCTATCTTTAAGAAATGTTCAATCAATAAAATTGAGTTTCTCCTTATGGAGGGCTTCTCCACTCTTCTTCCCCCCTCTCTTTTTTTTCTCTCTACAATGAGACGCGCCTTGATGCTTTTGTCTCCCGATGGTAGTGTCCTGCCGAAGCACTTTCCTTACCACAGGAAATTCTGCTGAAGCCACGATCCAACGTCTGAAGAAGGAAGTTCATCATTTAACAAAAAGGTCGAAGGAGATGGATGGCGAGCTTCGCAGGTTGAAGGAGAGTCACTCTGAGGCCACCACGGAGGCCACCTACTTTCGGAACCTCCACGTGAAGGGGATCATGGAGTATAGCTGGAGGAAAGTGAACTTCGAGAAGGAGCTCGAGAAACATAAGAAGCGCGCCAGCGATCGATCTTGGGCCCAAGCTGCCAAGATCAGCTCTCTCAGAGTGGAGTTGTCGGCTGCACAGGAGAGGATTAGCCAGTTGGAAGGAAGCTCGTCCCGATTTTCGACTCGGGCCGACTGCGATCGGAAATGGTCGAAGAAGTTCTCCGACCTTCAGCAACAGCTCCAGGATGTCGAGGCGAGCTACAACGCATATCGGGCCAGCTGGTGCAAGCAGGTGGATGACTATAGGGGGAAGCTCAGGATGGCGACCGACGAGGTTGCCCACCTTCAAAGGCAGCTAGCTGAAGGAGCTCAATTTGCTCCTGCTCGGGATCCTGATGAACTCCAATCCCTGAGAAGAACCGTAGAAGAGCTATCTGTCGCCCTTGGAGAGGGAAAGGCCGAACTGCAGCAATTGAAGATCCAGCTGGTATACGAGCAGTGGATAATCAAGGACGTGGAGGCAGAATCTGAGGTCCTGAGAAAAAAGCACCGAGAGGCGGAGAACGAAAGCCAGTGGCTTCATCGAAGATATATGGAGATGCTAATGAGAGAGAAGGAATTGGAAGGAGAAGTCAATAGCTTAAGGCACTCCCTGATGAGGGTCGAAGCCGAAAGTTCGAAGTCGGAGGAAGCCGAGCCCCCTTAGGGCTCTTTTTGTCTTTCGTCCTTTTAGGTGTCTTCTTTTGCCGCTTGTCTGTTTGTTGTCATTGTTGTTGTTGTTGTTTTTTTTTTGGACCTTCCAGGCTCTGTAACGCACACTTTGCTAATGAAATGAAAAAGTCTTTGTTACCTTACCCGTACGTCGTGTTGAATTATCATGCGTCGGACTTCTTTCATTTTTGTCTCATGCGATGTCGATGTTGTTCAAAGGTTCCTTGTTCATCTTTGTATTAGGTCATCATTATCGAGTTTCTTGTGTTTTTGATTGGTTCGGCGTCGACACCACTTGAAAATTCCTAGCCATCGCCGTGTTGATTTGCCTTTTTGTTCGTGACCGTAGATCTTACTTTCTCTTCCTTCTTCTTCATGGAGATGAGGTCCTTTGTGCTTTTAGTGTAGTTTGGCCTCCATTTTTTGTTGGGGTAGCCCGCCGTTGTTCCTTCACATTTTTTTCCTTCTTTTAGGCAAGGGTTCTCCCTAGCTTTTTATGGAGTCGCGGTAGCATAGAAGGGCCGTCGAGAAGGTTTTCTTCTTTCTTGTCGGGTCTCGAATGGTCGGACCTTAATTGGTGTCAGGATGAGGTTCTTCTCCTATTTCAGATGTGATCAGTTTCAGCTCAGGTTAGGACGAGGTTCTCCTTCTATTCCTAACAGGGCTGTGGAGGCACATATGGGTGCTGTGTGGCCTCTCCCCCCATCCGGTCTACAAGTAACCGGGCCTTCGACCTTGCTCATGTTAGGGCGAGGTTCTCCTCCTGTCCTTAACATGGCTGTAGGGGCGCATATGGGCACTGTATGGCCTCTCACTCCATCCGGTCTATAAGTAACCGGACCTTCGACCTTGCTCATGTTAGGATGAGGTTCTCCTCCTGTCCCTAACATGGCTGTGGGGGCGCATATGAGCGCTGCGTGGCCTCTCCCCCCATCCGGTCTAAAAAATAACTAAGCCTTCGATCTTGTTCATGTTAGGGCGAGGTTCTCCTCTTATCCCTAACATGACTGTGGGGGCGCATATGGGCGCTGTGTGGCCTCTCCCCCCATCCGATCTAAAAATAATCAGGCCTTCGACCTTGCTCATGTTAGGGCGAGGTTCTCCTCCTGTCCCTAACATGGCTGTGGGGGCGCATATAGGCGCTGTGTGGCCTCTCCCCCCATCCAGTCTAAAAATAATCAGGCCTTCGACCTTGCTCATGTTAGGACGAGGTTCTCCTCCTATCCCTAACATGGCTGTGGGGGTGCATATGGGTGCTGTGTAGCCTCTCCCCCCATCCGGTCTAAAAATAATCGGGCCTTCGACCTTGCTCATGTTAGGGCGAGGTTCTCCTCCTATCCCTAACATGGCTGTGGGGGCGCATATGGGCGCTGTGTGGCCTCTCCCCCCATCTGGTCTAAAAATAACCAGACTTTCAACTTTCCCCACATCAGGATTTGTTTTCATTGTCCGAAGGGGTCTTCCCCTGTCGTTACAAGTCTATGCCAAAAAGAGAAAGATGTGCAAGTCTGAAAGAAATCTTGATTTAAAGTGGGATCGTTCGCAATACATTTACAAGTTTTTCAAATCTCAGGGCTGTAGAAGGTCTGCTTCCTGTCACGGTCCTCCAGAGATGGAGTTGATGATCATAATTGGAGGCCGATCTCTGGGCTGCTCTTTCATCCTCGGTGGTTCAGGCTGCGGCAGGGCCCTTGGTCGATCCTCTCTACCCTCAGACCGACGTCGAATGAACCTGTCGAGCCGACCTCGTCTGATGAGCTCCTCGATCTCATCTCAGAGCTGAATGCATTCCTCCGTGTCATGGCCGTGGTCACGATGGTAGAGGCAAAATTTATTAGGATTGCGCTTCCCGAGGTGTGTGCGCCTCCTTTCTGGCCTTGGGAGCTGCTCTCTGACTTCCATCAGCACCTGGGTTTTCGATGCGTTGAGGGGGGCATAGCTGTGGATTCTCCCTGGGGGAGACCCCCGATGGGCTCGGCGCTCCAGGCTTCTCTGTCTGCACGCTCGGGGAGGAGTCTGGGCACGCTTGTGCCCGAGGGGAGTCTGAGAATGCGGCCGAGCTTCTCTCACCCCTTTCTCGACTGCGGGCTTACTCGAGTCTCCCGCCTGCCACTCTCTCACGGTCTCCTCATCCTTCATCTTGAAGGCTTCTTCTGCTCGGGCGTACCCCTCGGCCCGAGCCAACAAATCAGCAAAATCCCTAGGGTACTTCTTTTCCAGGAAGAATAGAAGGTCGTTCTTCTGAAGGCCGCCTTTCAGAGCGGCCATCGCAATCGATTGGTCCAAGTTCCGGACCTCCAATGCGGCGATATTGAATGATTGACGTAAGCCCTAATGGACTCCCCCTCCCTCTGCTTGATGTTGATGAGGGACTCCGAACCCTTCCGGGGATGTCGGATGCTAACAAAATGAGCCACAAACTGGTGGCTCATCTGATCAAAAGAAAAGATGGTACCCGGCTTCAGCACCGAGTACCAGTTTCTCGCCGCACCCTTCAAGGTGGATGGGAAAGCTCAGCACAGGATGGCATCGGGCGTGCCATGAAGCAGCATCATTGTCCGGAAGGCCTCCAGGTGGTCAACTGGGTCCGAAGTCCCATTGTAGCTTTCAAACTGAGGGAGCTTGAAGTTCGGCGGGATCAGTTCCTGCATGATCATTTGAGAAAAGGAAGGGTCAGTACAAATGTCCTCACCATAAGCGGGGGGAGCGTGGCGGAGTTCTTCGATCCGCCGGTTCATCTCCTGGAACCTCCGATCCAGGAAATCCTCTCGACTACGGGTCTCGAGGGTCTTCTGGCAGAATGAAGGTAGAGATCTTCCAAGGGTGAAATCGTGATCTGACTGAGGGCTCTCCACCCTCGGATTCATCTTTTCGGGAAAGACGATGTGGCTAGCCCAAGTGGCCCATCCTACCGTCGGATTTTGGAGTTCTGGCGATGCTCTCTCCAGTCGCACTGATGCCTACGGCTACTGCTGCTGTTGCATGGCCTGCACAGCTTCAGTGAGGCCTTTGACCTGCTGCACCAGTAGGTCGAATTGCTCTATGCCAACCGCCATTGCCGGAGGAGGAGGAGGAGGCTGGGACACTGGAGGTGAGGCCGGAGCATGAGATCTGGCCGTGGAGGTCGTGGATCACCGTGTGGATGCTTTGCGGGGAGGCATCGGGTGAAGACCTAGTGGGGGAAGGAGGAGAGGACATTGGAAAAGATGATCGGAGGCGGTCCCGTTGAGTGCTCCTTTAAGAACAAGGGTACTGCGAAGACACAACCTCCTTCCTCTAGCACCAATCCTGTTGGTGCAAAAATCCGTCTGCATTGGAGAAGCTGGAATCGAGGGAGTCACGGTCGCCACCGAGACCTGCAAAGGAAGTCTAAACCAGAGTTGGGGTTGCTCCGGCAAGACCCTCCGATGCTCAAGTCAGTTCTCTGCCTCAATAAGAATGGAGTGCTCGAACGAAAATTTTAGCAAAGTTTTTGGGATAGAAATTAGAGCTTAGAGAATAACGTATCTGGGGTCCCCCTTTTATAGACAGAGGGTGCAACAGACTGATAGCGACGTTTGTAACCGTCTGGTAGTGGGCCGCTCGGAGTCAGGAGGAGTTTGTTACAAAGAGTAGTGGAGTGAAATCATGGCCATCACCGTGGCCTACCATGCGAAACCTGTCATGGGGAGTGGAGCGGCGTCCGTTGTCGTGACTTGCCAGAGAGTGGAGGAGCCGTGCGGAATCTATCGCAGAAAGTGGAGCAGAGTCATGGCCATTACTGTGGCTTGCCAGGGAGTGGTGGAGCCACGTGGTACCCATCACTGGAAGTGGAGCAGAGTTGTGGCCATTACCATGGCCTATCAGGGAGTCCAGGCCTGTCGGTCGAAGCTCGGTTGAAGCATCTGGCAGAGAGGGGTAGCTGTCTACCTGAGAGGAGCTCGGATGTTGCTGGCGAGCCTTCTATCGTTGGGTGTTGTTGGGCGTTAATACTATAGGCGAGGGCCATTCGTTGTAGGAGCTCAGTCAGAGGCTTTTCGTAGATGAAGCTCGATCTTATGCAGAATTCGATGGGGGGTCGATCGGTCAGTGGATGTCGAATGGTGCTGAAGAGGTTCATCCGCTGGAGGGGTCCAGCTGCTGGAGTCCGTGCGGGATCTATCTGCTATAGGAGTTCGATCGGAGTCTGATCTCCGTAAAAGCCCGGATGGGGGTCATTCGTCGAGGGGCCCGACCGAAGCCTGCCGTGAAAATCCAATGCGAACCGCTCATAGTGGGAGTTTAAAGTAGACCGCTTGCAGGAGTTCGGAGTCCGGCTCCCGTAGGAGTCCGAACGAAGTCTTCCTGCAGTTGGAGTCGGGGATGAAGTCTGGCTCCCATAGGAGTCCGGACGAAGTCTTCCTGTAGTTGGAGTCGGGGATGAAGTCTGGCTCCCATAGGAGTCTGGATGAAATCTACCTGCATTTGAAGTCGGGGATGAAGTCCGGCTCCCGTAGGAGTCCGGATGAAGTCTTCCTGCAGTTGAAGTCGGGGACGAAGTCTGGCTCCCGTTGGAGTCCGAATGAAATCTACCTGCAGTTGAAGTTGGGGACGAAGTCCGACTCCCGTAGGAGTCCGGATGAAGTCTTCCTGCAGTTGAAGTCGGGGATGAAGTCCGGCTCCCGTAGGAGTCCGGATGAAATCTACCTACAGTTGAAGTCGGGATGAAGTCCGGCTCCCGTAGGAGTCCGGATGAAGTCTTCCTACAATTGAAGTCGGGGATGAAGTCCGGCTCCCGTAGGAGTCCGGATGAAATCTACCTGCAGTTGAAGTCGGGGACGAAGTCCGGCTCCCGTAGGAGTCCGGATGAAGTCTTCCTACAGTTGAAGTCGGGGATAAAGTCTGGCTCTCATAGGAGTCCGAATGAAATCTACCTGCAGTTGAAGTCGGGGATGAAGTCCGGCTCCCGTAGGAGTCCGGATGAAGTCTTCTTGCAGTTGAAATTGGGGACGAAGTCTGGCTCCCGTAGGAGTCCGGATGAAATCTACCTGCAGTTGAAGTCGGGGACAAAGTCTGGCTCCCGTAGGAGTCTGGATGAAATCTATCTGCAGTTGAAGTCGGAGATGAAGTCCGGCTCCCGTAGGAGTCCGGACGAAGTCTTTCTACAGTCGGTCGACCACCACCGAAACTTGGGTGGAGTCCGCCCATCGTGGAGAATCCGGCCTACACTGGTGGGGGTTTATCTGTCAGCAGAGCTTGGGAACGTTGCGGAGGCTCGGCCGCTGGAGAGGTTCGAAAAGATGTCATCAAAGGTCGGACGTCGGTAGAATCCCTGGAGGGTCACTCCTGTCACGAACTTCGGCTAGGGGGTATTTTATACCCAGCAGAGTCCATGAAGGTCAACGATGTGTGGACATTGGTTGACCCACCCGAAGGAGTAAAACCCATAGGGTGTAAGTGGGTCTTCAAGAGGAAGAGGGGCGCAGACAGAAAGGTGAAAACCTATAAAGCCCGTTTGGTTGCCAAAGGATATCATCAACGTTATGGTATAGACTATGACGAGATGTTTTCTCCTGTGGCAATGCTCAAATCCATTCGGATTATGCTTGCGATAGCTACCCATCTGGACTATGAAATCTTGCAGATGGATGTGAAGACAGCTTTTCTAAACGGAGAGCTGGACGAAGAGGTGTATATGATACAACCTGAAGGGTTCACATCCACAGATGAGTCTAAAGTGTGCAGACTACAGAGGTCCATTTATGGACTTAGGCAGGCATCCCAGAGTTGGAACATACGTTTTGATAGGACGATCAATCCGTATGGCTTCATTAAGAATGAAGAAGAGCCCTGCATTTATAATGGGCTAATGATCCAGTAGTAGTATTTCTTGTATTGTATGTGGATGACATTCTCTTAATCGAGAATGATGTCCCTGCATTACAGGGAATAAAGTTTTGGCTGTCGTCGACCTTTAGAAGATCGACGGAAAGGAGAACCTGGCTGACCCATTCACTAAAGCCATTGTGGTGAAGGAGTTCGACAATTACAAGTCGAAGATGGGTATTAGATACTGCACCGATTGGCTTTAGGCCAAGTGGGAGATTGTTAGGAATAGTGTTCCAAAGCCGATCGTCAGCCTATTGACGGTTGTGCTTATTTTTATATATGTACATGAATTATGAATTAATAAAAATTATTTTGGCACTTTTCATCACAAAATGTTTCATGTTCTAATGAACTCCTATGTTGTGGTGAAGTCCTTAGGACTATTTAGACTCAACAAAGGAGGATTTGTCGTTTAGTCCTTAAATCTATTCGCGACCAAATGATACATTGTTACCAAGGACGACAATGTTTATCAAGCATAGGTCATTGTGTGCCATATAGGTGGGTTGTCCTCTTAACCAATGAATGTGGAGACACTGGTATGGCATACAGGTGAGATATAAGGGTACATCTGCACTGAACGTGACTGACTCTGGAGCGATTTCTGCTATCAAGATTTGCTCCGATGAAATATGGGTATAAATGTCCCTCCGACCTAAGACCGCCACGGTGACTTGCAAGCAACTCACTGCACTTAGGCACTGGACTACCTGAATTTCTAATTCAGTGATGGAAGACTGCTGGGTGTAGTCAAGTACTTGACTTGTCGGTGCGTGTGTCAAGATGGGATTGACCACTCTAGTTTAGGAGCTATGTACAGTCATGTTTCAATTTAGCAAAACCTTGGTCAAGGTAGTCCTTGTGAGGAGTCACAGGACTGTTTGAGTTGAGCACGATTCGGATGATCTAATCAGGGTTGATAGTTTAACCCTGAGTCATCCTAAACACAGAAGTCAAAAGGATGAATTATACAGTAACCATATTCACGTAGGTTCTGAGTGTTGCTATTGTGACTATTCGACCTATCCGATCGTCGGGTACCATTGCTAGATGGTCACTTCGATTAGTACAGGAATGGGTTCCTGTGCTACCAGCTTAGGTTCGAACCTGCGGGGTCACACACATTAGAGGTTCCTATCTGATCTGATGACTGGTGAAGAGTCCTTTATGTCTGAGATTTTGTGATCAAGAATCAGGATTCTCTGATCATGAATTCCACACATTTTGGGTACCGGGGTCAAGAGTCCCACTGGTTTGGGACTCTTCGATCAGGGTTACATATCAATGAATTCTGATGCCCGATTACCCATCGAATTTGGACTCAATATTTATGAGAGATTTTATTAGTGATTTGATCACTAATTAACTTAATTTGATTGAGTAATTATTTTTGGATCAAGTTCAATTGAATTGGATTCAGTTGGGTTTGACCTGATTAGGTTAAGAGTTGATCTAATCGTCGAGATGGTTTGGTCCCTGATTTGATCAGGAGTTGGGCTTAATCAATTTTTGATTTAATTAGGATTTTATTGAGCCTAATTAAGCCTAATTAAGTTGGGTTTAAATTAGTCTAATTGGGCCTAACTTATTTGGTTCAATTATGTTGGTTTAAATAATGAAACCACCTTGACCCATTCTCCATGCGCCACCTCACTTCCACTGCGCCCATTTGAATTCACGAGAAGGAAGTTCTCATGAATTTTTCCTCACGCAAAGCCATCCTCATGCCCCATTTTAATGTGCCAAATGAATGGATAAGGATGATTGGTTGGCCATTCAAATTCAAAATAAAATTTGAATTTGAATGGGCAATCAATCTTTGCGCCTTATCCCTTTTTTAACGCCCCATTTATTACATGAGAAAAATATTTTCTCATGAAATCACTCCATGCATAATTTAAGCTACGCCTCATGCCTTTAGTGGATAAGGGATGAGTTGGTATCCATTTGAATTCAAAATTTGATTTGAATTCAAATGTGTAATTACTCATCTTTATCCTTTCTTTTGGATAAGACGTTTGACGTTGTTATAAAAGGAGGAGAAGAGTGGGGCATGTAGGAAGAAGATTTTTTGGAGAAAAATTTTGAGGCGTGAGGAAGTCTTATGCATGAGAAGAAAGTCCATATCCTTCTAAGAGAAAAAGAAAGAAAAGAAAGAAAAATGGGTGCAAGGTTTCTGATGAGTTCCCTAGAGTTTTAGCCTGGGGTTCGAAAAGTGAGAAGGTGAGCTACGAGTGTCGTGAGCTCACAAAATTTTAGAGAGATCTTCAACATCCTCTCAAGCATGTCTGTTGATGATCTAGAGCATTCAAAGAATCGACAGACATCGATCGAAGGAGTTTGATCAGCATCGACTGTCAAAAGGGCTCTACAACGAGCTAGCACTCGTGAAGAGTCGATCAGACCGAGAGTTTCGTATGGATGATTCGTAGAGGCCAGACATGCTGTGTGGCTGTATCGTGATGATCAGACTCTCTCAACAGTGATCAGATTGTGATGATCTACTACCCGCATAAAGGTATTGTGTTCTGAACACATTACAGTAAAGTATTTATTGTTCAAATTTGAATTTCAAATTTAAATGAATGCATGCTATATATCATATTTAGATCTTAGTGTAGGATAAATTTATATTAATTAATTAAATTAATTAATAATTTTTATTATAAAATTATGATTTTGAAAAAATTTTAAAATTATCATTTTACTCCTGCACTGAATTTTTCCACAACTATGACTGCTCGTAGTGAGGTTGCTGAAGTTTGACTGAAACATAAACATAATCTCAATGTACCCTTGTAGTAGATGTTGGTGACAGTTGATCCACTATAGGAATAGGGTGCGCATCAAGATGAAATCTATTGACCTTGATAGAAAGGAGTAGTCCTATGAAATTTGAGAGGCTAAGTCCGAGAGTCTATGGCCACGGTAGTATGATTGTTGGAAAAGAGTTTTCATAAGGATCACAATTAGACTTGAGCTGATCAAATCTATCATATGACTGATGATGAGATTTGATGATTTATCCATAACCGACCATCTAGTCGGAACTCACGATAGAGGGACTGAATCACACATAAACTACACCTTAAGGTTCTTTTTAGTTCTACTGGATTGTCACTACATACTATTAGGTGTCACTGGTAAATTGTGAGAGCTCACTAGGGTTGCTCAGGATCGACAATCCTTAATGAGTTAAAGTGAAATTGTTCCGATCCATTGAAAAGAGTTTCAATGATACTATGATAGAGATCATTGTATATCTCACTACTAAATAGAATTGAACCTATGAGGTTACACAATAAAAGGATTAGATCTAGAATAAATAATTGGACTTATGAAGTCTCAATTGGGTTTAGAGAAACTTTATTGGACTCAAGATAACTTTGCTAGCACATGGTTGGACTCAATTTTTTCTTTATTTTGAATTTTTTATTTGATAAGATTAATTTAAATTTAATTATCTACTAATAACTTAAATGAATTAGATTCATTGGGCTCCAATTGTTGGGTGCCTAAGGTTTTTGATCAAATGAATTAAGGATTCAAGTCCTTAATTGATTTTCTTGATAGTTTTCTTTGGGCGCTACTTGATTTGATCAAGTTGGGCATGTCCACCTATTAGAGGATGTGTGGAATCATTATAGGGCATCCTATGGGTGTCATATTGGATGTGTTTTTGTAGGTGCAAAGGCTCTAATAGTTGGCACCTAAAGGATCTCCTAAAGAGAGTCAAATAACTAAAGGAATAAGGATTCCTAATGCAAGTAGGACTTGTATTAAGTAGTTGTTTGATTTTGAATAGGATTCAAACTTTATATCTATTTAAAGGAGCCTTTCCTAAGGTCTCTAAGCACTGCAACCAGCAGCCCCACACCTCCCTTGAAGAGCCCATGCCCCTCTCTTTTCTTCTCCCATCTCTTCTCCCTTGGAGATCCAATGCCCAAGCTTGGGCATCCTCCATCCTCAACGCCCAAAGGTGTTTGGGCATCCCATATTTCTTGCTGATTTTTAGTCTCTAGTTTCTGCATAATCTAGGAAAGAAAAGTAAAAGAAAAAAGAAGAAGAAGATCAAGGAAAGGATCAAAGAGTTGATCATGATCCAGGCTTCGTTCAGATTCGCAGGCTGATTTTTCTTAGAGAAAAAAATCTAACCAAAGAAGATTGTTTTAGGCTAATCCTAAGTGGATATCTATAGAGGTCAAGTACTTGCATAGCTAAGAGAGAGACTTTTCTCTTTCAGATCCAGATTTGAAGAAAGAAATTATGAAACAAATATGTGATTCGATCACATATTCAATTTCAGCATATGAAGTAGATCCTAGTAGTTTATATTTTATGCATGCATGATGTAGATTAAAAGGTGTTTTAATCTTTTATTCTACTATGATGTTTAGAAGAAAAAATTTTTGAAACATACATGCATACCCCGACCCAAAAATTCCAACAATGACTTCATAGCGTAAGAAAGAGGAGAGCCCTCTCCTCTTTGGGTGAGCAAAAACATAAAAACCCTAGGTTTCTAAGGGTTTAGGAAGAGAGAAAAAAAAAAGAGAGAAGTGTGTCTCCTCTCCATATTTTTTTTACATCTTCATATCCTTCAGATATCCTTCTTCAACCTCTAAAAAGATTCGAGAGATTTGAAGAAAGAATCCAGATCAGCCAACAAGATGATCTTCGCATAAACTAGCACTTCCAAGGAGACCAATTAGATTGAAGCTTTGAGTGGACTATCCGTAGAGGTCTGACACATGTGCGACTGTGAGCAACTAGCGAGAACTCTCTTTACCATATTTATCAGCAGTGACGATCATCGATTCGTGCTTAAATATGGAGTTTTGAACTCAAATTAGAAGAAAATTTAATCTACTGCTCATATCTATACATTCAAATTTTATTTTTTGATTTTCAAATTTTATATGCCATATATCATATTATATATTGTAGAGTAGGTTGATTTATTGATCTAATCATATGCATGTTGGATTAATATAATTAATCTAATTACTTTTTTCTACAATTTATTTCAAAAATTTTTGTAACACATGTATAAAATCACCTACATTTTTCAATAAAAGAGACATCGAGCTACAAAAGATTGATGAAAAAAAGAACTTGACTGATCCCTTCACTAAAGCTCTTGAGATCAAAGAGTTTGATGATCATAAGTGAAAGATGGATATAAGATACTATCCTGATTGACTTTAGTCTAAGTGAGAGTTGTTAGAAATTATGTCTTAAAGCTAATTAGCTTATTATAAATAATTAAATTTTATATATAAATTATTAGTCAATAAATAAAGGTAATTTTAATTTTTTCATCACAATGTGTACATCTTCATTATCAAAACTCTTGTGTTGTGATGAAGTTCTTAAAACTATATTATTGTTGCTCTATGAATTGATTTTGATGATTACAAAATATTTGAGGGGGTTACTAATGATTTTGATTTGAAAAAAAATTTATTGTATTTCAGAAGCAAAATCATAATTTTATCAAATTTTGATCCGAAAGCTTCAAGAGCAAGAATAGAAAATTTATGATCTATTAGAGGTAATTTCATATTTTTTGGATGTGTATTTTGAGAGAAAATCAAGTTTAAAGAAAAAGATCGACCCTTAGGGTCGATCCCTATCAAAAGGGTTGAACGGCATGCTATTTTTGGCTGGTACACCAAAAGGGGATGACCCTATGAGTCAACCTCTGTTGCTGTGCAAGCCAAAGATACAGAATAGTAACTTTCTGTTCTGTACTACAGAGGTCGACCCTATGAGTCGACCCCTGTGTAGTGGTCGACCCTATGAGTAGACCCCCTGTGATGGAAAATTTCTATAACAGCTAGTTTTTAGCTCATTTTGATCATATTTAATACTCATTTAAAGCTCTCCAACGGCTCTATTTTAGTCCAGATTTGACTTTAGCATCCATTGAAGATATAAAGGCACTTAAAGGAGAAAAAAAAAAAAGATTTTCAAGCATTCATTTCAGCCATAAAGAAAAAGCCCTCTTTAAGCAAAAAAAGTTTTCATTTCAAGTTCACCAACCCCTCAAGAGCTCATTCAAGTCTTCAACAACCTTAAGAAAAATCAAAAAAACTTCTTCTTTATTATGTAAAGTGTATTTAAAGTTCTATTTATTCATTAAAAGAGCTAAACTTGTATTTTCGTATGATTAACTCATATACTTTGTTTTTATCTTGATCTTTAGTTTTGGAAGGATTTCAAAACTTGAAAAGGTTGGTCCAAACCTAGAATTGAATTATATTAGATTGGCTTGTAGCTAAAAAATAAGTGTTCTAACTTGGGATAGCTAGAGTCGGAGGTACCGATATTGTATTCTTGATTAAATATGTTTTAGTGGATTTAAATTCTCAAGTAGGAGCTTGGAGAGTGGATGTAGGTGCAAGGTCGGCACCGAACCACTATAAATTTTGATTGTTTATGTTATGCTTACTTGCTCTCTTTCTAAGTTTCTTTATTTTCTTGCATTCTTGCATCTCATTTCTACACCTTGCTTAAATTACTTACTACATATAACTTGTTTATTATTATTTAATCTTTATAATTCTAAATTAACTTTAAAATTTTAAAAAATCCAATTCACCTCCCTTGGGTTGCATAGATGGACAACAAGGGGTATCAGAGCTCGATGCTCTAGCCCTACTTTGATTTAACCATCAAAGAGCTAAAGATCTATGGCAACTCAAGTTGGTGCTTCATAATCGAGGGACAGTCCATAAACCGACCTTCACTTTTCAATGGGTTAAACTATACCTATTGGAAAGCTCGGATAAAAATTTTTATCCAAGAACTTGACTATGATATATGGAGTATCATAGTTAATGGACCACACACACCCACTAAGATAATTGATGGTGTAGAATCAACCAAATCCAAAAGAAAATAGGATGACATTAATAAGAAAATGGCTCAACTCATTGCCAAAGCCATGAATATTTTATATTGTGCTTTAGATGCTAATGAGTTTAATCATATTTTAACATGCATGTCGGCTAAAAAAATATGGGATAGGTTAAAAGTAACACATGAAGGCACTAATCAAGTTAAGAAATCAAAAATTAACATGCTTGTGCACAAATATGAACTCTTTAAAATGAGCATGATGAATCAAAAACTGAAATATTTACTCATTTTATGGATATTATTAATGATCTAAAAAATCTTGATAAGTCTTATTCTAACAGCGATCTTGTGAGAAAGATTCTTAGATCTTTACCAAGGACTTGGGAGGCCAAAGTGATCGTAATTCAAAAAGCCAAAGATCTGAATATTTTACCTTTGGAGGAGCTTCTAGGATCGCTAATAACACACGAGCTAAGCATGAAACAACATCAAGAAGAAGATGTCAAGAAGAAGAGGATAATCACCCTCAAATCCACTGCTCAACTTGATGAGAAATCTGATGAAATAAAAAATGAAGAGCAAAATGAAGAAATATCCCTCATCACTAGAAAGTTTAAAAAATTTTTGAAGAAAAAAAAAAATAAGGGATGAGGAAGAGGCCACCTACAAAAGGAGAGCATAGCAAGGAGAAAGATAAGGAGCAGCTCCTTATTTGTTATGAATATAAGAAGCCGAGACACTTTAGGTCCGAATATCCATAACTTAAGAAGAGCCCCAAGAAGTACAAGAAAAAGACTATGGTGGCTACATGGAGTGACAGTGATGAGTCAAGCTCCGAAGAAGAAGATTCACATGAGCAAGCCAACTTGTACCTTATGGCATATGAAAATAAGGTAAACGCTGAAACTCTTGATGACTTTACTTTTGAAGAACTTCAAGAAGTATTTTATGATTTAGTTGATGATCTAAAGAAGTTAGGGGTAAAGAATAAAGAATTAAAATCAAAGAATCAATTTTTACTAAAAAAATGAGATTATTTCAAATAAAAAATTAAACTTGATACAAGAAAATCTGAACTTAAAAAATAAAATTGCTAAGTTAAAACCTATGGTAGAAAAGTTTACTCTTAGTTTAACTAAACTTTAAATGATACTTAATAATCAAAAGGCCGTTTATGATAAAGTCAGTCTTGACTACAATCCTTTAAAGAAATAAAAATTTTTAAAAAATATCTATGTGAACTAATCAAGCAACAAGTTTTCAAATATTACTTACTTTAAATGTGGTAAAGTAGGACATAAATCCTATACATATTTTTCTAGCAAATCTGAAAATTTGAATGTGAGAAAAATATAGGTTCCAAAAGGAACCATTATGACTAACCAAAAAAGATCCAAGAAAACTTGGATACCTAAAGTTAAAACTTGATTTTTGTATGTAGGTATGTCTTGCATCCCAAGGAACGAATCGAAAATAATATCTTGATAGCGGGTGCTTAAGACACATGACAGATGATGAATCTCAATTCATCACACTTGATGCAAAAGATGGAGGGATGGTCACCTTTGGAGATAATAGCAAAGGAAAGATCATCGATATAGGTAACATTGATATCACTCCCTCCAAGTATATTAAAAATATTTTATTAATAAATGATTTGAAACATAATCTATTAAGCATTAGTTAATTCTGTGATAAAGGGTACAAAATTATTTTTGAATCTTCATTATGCATAGTAACTAGTCCCAATGATGAAGGCATTAAATTTGTTGGGCATAGACATGATAATATTTATATGGTAGATTTGAATGATCTTTTCAAGATAAACATACAATGCCTAGTAGCCTTGAATGCCAAAATTAATGAGACTAGTTGGCTTTGGCATCGGAGGCTTGCACATATTAGCATGCATTCACTTTTAAAACTTATCAAAAAAGAATTGGTTATCGATTTACCTAAATTGAATTTTGAAAAGGATAGAATTTGTGATGCATGCCAACTAGGTAAACAAACAAAAATCTCATTCAAATCTAAAAACATTGTTTCAACTTCTAGGCCATTAGAATTATTGCACATGGATTTATTTAGACCTACTAGAACTACTAGTTTAGATGAAAAATGATATGGCTTTATAATTATTAATGATTTCTCTCATTTTGTATGGGTTTTCTTTTTGGCACACAAGGATGAAACTTTCTATGTGTTCTCAAAATTTTATCGAAGAGTTACTAATGCAAAAAAAATTTCAATTCAAAATATTCGAAGTGATCATGGAATCAAATTTGAAAATCAAGATTTTAAAAAGTTTGATGATGAAAAAGATATTGACCATAACTTTTCAGCACCTAGGACACCCCAACAAAATAGGGTAGTAGAAAGAAAAAATAGAATCCTTGAAGAAATGATCCGTACCATGCTATGTGAAAGCAACCTCCCAAGATACTTTTGGGCGGAAGCAATTAACATGGCATGTTATATTTTAAATCATACTTTAATTAGACCTATTCTAAAGAAAATACCTTATGAGCTTTGGAAAGAAAAAAAATCAAATATTGTATTCTTTCATATTTTTGGTTGCCAATGTTTTATTTTAAATAATGGTAAAGAGAGATTAGAAAAATTTGATGCAAAATTTAATGAAGCTATTTTTCTTGGTTACTCCTCTTCTAACAAAGCTTTTAGAGTTTTCAACAAAAGAACTTTAAGAGTAGAGGAGTCAATATATATTGTTTTTGATGAGACTAATGATCTTCCTTCAAGGAAGAGTGAAGGTATTGATGATGCAGATCCTCTTATAGAAGAGATGAAGAAGCTCAGCCTAAAATACTCAATAGTTCAAAATAAAGAAGAATATGAAAATAAACAAGAGGATGAAGGTGAAGAACAACAAGAACAACCTCAAGGTACAAATGATCTACCCAAAGAATGGAGGTATGATCACAATCACCCCAAAAAACTAATCATTGATGATCCTACACATGGAGTAAGAACTCATTCTTCACTTAGGGATGCATACAATCATTTTGTATTTGTTTCTTATTTTGAACCTAAAATCATAGATGAAGCTGAAAAAGATTATAATCGGATAAATACAATACAAAAAAACTTAATCAATTGGAAAGAAATAATGTATGGACTTTAGTATCAAGACCTAAAAGTTATTCAGTTATTGGTATAAAATAGGCATATAGAAATAAATTGGATGAACATGGAAATGTAATTAGGAATAAAGCAAGATTGGTTGCAAAGGATTATAATCAAGAAGAGAGAATTGATTTTGATAAGATCTTTGCACCTATTGCTAGATTAGAAGATATTAAGCTTTTATTTGCATATGCATGCTTTATGAATTTTAAGTTATTCCAAATAGATGTCAAAAGTATTTTTCTAAATGGTTATATTACTGAAGAAGTATATGTAGAACAACCTCCTGATTTTGAAAATCATGCCTTTTCTAATCATATTTTCAAATTAAACAAAATATTATATGGTTTAAAACAAGCACCTAGGGCTTGGTATGAAAGGTTAAATAAATTCTTGCTTAATAATAATTTTTCAAGAGAAAATGTAGATACAACTCTTTTCATTAAAAGAAATCATGATGATATCTTAGTTATACAAATATACATTGATGACATTATTTTTCGATCTACTAATGAAACTCTTTGTCAAGATTTTGCTAAGCTTATGCAGAGGGAGTTCAAGATGAGCATGATGGAAGAATTTACATTCTTCCTCGGACTCCAAATCAAACAAACAAAGGAAGAGATCTCTATCACTCAAAGCAAGTACATAAGAAAACTACTCAAAAGATTTGGAATGGAGAGCTCCAAAACAATTGATACCCCGATGAGCCCATCATGTAAGCTTGACAAGGATGAAGGAAGTAAAAATATAGACTCAAAACTTTATAGAGGCATGATTGATTTCTTATTATATTTAACTACTAGTAGACCAGATATTATGTTTAGTATTTATCTATGTGCTCACTTTCAATCAAATCCAAAAGAATCACATCTTAATGCAGTTAAAAAAATTCTTAAATATTTAAAAGGTATACAAACTCTAGGATTATGATATTCTAAGGACTCATCAATTAACTTAATAGGATATTCAGATATCGATTTTATCGGATATAGATTAGATAGAAAAAGTATTAGTGGAACTTACCAATTTCTAAGAGTTAACTTAATCTTTTGGTTTAGCAAGAAGCAAAATTCGGTGGCACTGTCTACTGCCAAGGCCGAATACATTGCAGCCGAAAGTTGCTGTGCTCAAATCTTGTGGATTAAGCAACAACTTGAGGACTTTGACATCAAACTCAATAAAACTCCCATAAGATGTGATAACGTTAGTACCATTAATCTAACTAAAAATTTAATTCAGTACTCTAGATCAAAGCATATTAAAATTAGACATCATTTCATAAGAGAATATATCCAAAATTATGATATAATTCTTGATTATGTATGTACTGAAAAATAATTGGCTAACATCTTTACCAAAGCCTTAAGTGAAGATAGATTTTGTGAAATTAGGAGAGAACTAGAAATCCTTGATCCATCAAATTAAGTATCTTTTTGATTCCAAGTTCTTTTTGTCAAAAATACATTGAACCAATTTTTGAGCTTAATTCTCTTCTCTTCTTTCTTAAAAGCTCAAAACTATCCTTCATATGATCAATCTTTTAAATAGACACCCTTCTCTCAAGTTTCAAATTTTTTTTCAAAATTTTTTCATCATTTTTTATTTTTCTAACCATGAGTCGACCCATAAGGTTGACCCTAGGGTAAACTTGTAATTTTTATTAAATCCATTGGGTACTCTGTTTTATTGAGAAATCTCTATTTGTAAAGGAGCCGACCCTTTGCCTTTTGTCTTCCTCTTCCCACCGAACAAAAATCTCCTCCCCCTCCACTCTCTCAATCGTAAAAATCTCTTAAAATTCCTCTTCCCACCAGTTTTCTCCATTCAAATCACCCTCTCAGGAACTAAATTCCTTTTCCTTCTCTTCCTCATTTGGGCGGATCAAGATTACCCTAGCTTCAAACCCTCGTCTCCAAATCGGCGGTCCATCTCCCTAAAAATATTTATTTTTCTTCTAAAATTCTTTCCACTCTACTTTTCATTAGGTCTCCTAAGCTGTTTACAAGCCTCTGTTATCTGAAATGGCTCCTAAATTAAAGCTACCATAGAGAAAAAAATCTGTTCATGGGTTAGAAGGGGATGTACACAGAAAAAGAATGACAACCAAGCCCTCTCCTGCTCTAACCCTAGTTTTAGGTCCTGCTCCAGCTTTTTCATAGTCTCCACTCAGTCCAAGTAAGGTACCATTCTCCAATCGAAAAGTGAAACCCAGGAAGAACATAGATTTTAAGTTTTTTGAAAAAGAAAGGTTCTTTATTGGATCAAAAATTAAAAGTCAAGGATGGAAGTTTTACTATCTTTTGAAGGAAAATACTTATATTGATTTGGTCAGAGAATTCTATTTGAATTTAAGTTACTGCAATGAAACAGTAAGGTCTTTAGTGAAAAGTGTTAACATTGTTCTTGATCTATTGCATTTGGGACAAATCTTGTACTTGCCTTGTGTAGGTTATACTCATATGGAGCTCCCAATCAAAGAAGAAGGAATAAGTGTTATTTTAGGAAGAATATTTACTAAAAATTTAAATAAATTAGAAGCAAAGATTCTTTCAGTAGAAATGAGACTTTTGTATCACATGGTTACCAAACTTTTTGTCCCTAGGAGTGGCAGGCATGACCTCTTATCTAGCAAGGATATTTGCATAATGTACCATGTAATCACTGAGACCCCCTTGAACCTTTTTACTTTGATGTTTGAGGCCATGAGAGAGATCCTAAATAGGTCTAAGGCTCACCTGCCTTATGGTATGGCACTCACCTTGGTCTTTAGGAGATTCAGAGTCTGTTTTGAGGGAGAGACAGTCACCAGATTATCACATTATGACACCATCAATCGCTACACACTGCATCGCATGGGTTTTTCAAAGATTGATGGTGGTTGGTCAAAGGGTATTGAAGAGAGAGCAGAGGAGAAGGGACCATCTTTACCTCCTCATGATCATAGAGAATCTCCTGATATTCAGTTCGTGTTTGATCACGAGGCTAGTCCCTCAAAGTCAGTGAGGAGGCATGTTTCTGTACCATAATCTGGGAGCAGAGTAGATCCTTCAGAGATCAGACTTGTAGATGATCAGATTGAGTTGATGTTCCAATGTGTTACTTTTATTTTATACCAATAGTTTGCCACCTCAGATTTTGCTTAGAAGATGACATCTCAAGTTGTTTCAGACTAGACCTTGATCCCTCATATCTCTACTGTCTTTCAGATGCTTACAACTCAGTCCGCACATATTGAAAAGCTTGAGGGATATATTCTGAGACTGACGGGAAGAGTTTTGGATTTGCAAAAGTAGATATTAGCCTTAGCCCATCCCCAATCGCAAGAGAATATCATGGAGGTCTCCGACCTGTCTGCACGAGCGGCTAGGTTTCGAGGCATTTTGTAGAGTGGCTTTGATTTTTTGAGGAGAGAGATCAAGGGCTCCAGTGAGACTGTCTCTACTCAAATTGGTATCCTGATATAGTCCTTGACGAGAGCTTTAGAACAATTAGACACCATTAGACTTTCTCTCCTAGCACAGTCCATAGCTTCTTCGGCTCCAGGACCTTCTCGCCCTTCTGCTCGTGCCGGTACTTCTACCCATGGTCGAGGCAGACGTGGTCGAGGACGTGCCCATGGCTTTGATCCTGAGTCTCCTCATCATATCTCTGACTCTTCTGATTCTGACTCCTCTAGCCATGATATTCATTAGATCTAGCATAGTTAGACTCTTATGTCTAGGATCTAGCTTATGGCCTTTGTAATTGTTGGCTGATTGACTCATGAAAAGTTGTATTTTTTGGTTATCCATGACTTTTGTATGGCTTATGTATTTTGACTTGATTCGTATGTATTGTGACACATATGTCACATTTTGGATATATATATAAATATATATATATATATATATATATATATATATATATATATATGCGTTTATCTTATATGAATGTCATTTGGATTAATTTTTATGAATAGCATCAATTGAAATATCTTAATTTTGTAATTTGAAAAATACCTCATATATGTGCTATAAAATATTATGAATGGCAATATCTTCTATATGAGTAAATTAAAATATCCTTTATGATTGCTATAGTGAAGGGGAGTCTCTTTCATTTTTTTTTAAAAGAGAAAGTAGTGATCTTAATTGATATTGTCAAAAAGGGGGAGTAGAGAAATAAAATCAAGCAATAAGCAAAATTATCAAAGTAAATTTATCAAAAAAAATAATCTTATAAGCTATCTTAAAACTAATCTTCAAACTACTTATAATATTTTTTATTCAAACAATTGACTATAATGTTTAAGTGATGCATCTTCATAAATTTAAAAATTGACTATAATATTTAAGTGATACATCTTCATAAATTTGAAATTCTTAATCAATGCTTTATATATGCTTTTGCTCAAATATTTTATCATCATCAAAATGGGAGAGATTATTGCTTCATGAATTGATTTTGATGATTACAAAATATTTGAAGGAGTTACTAATGATTTTGGCTTGAAAAAAGATTTATTGTATTTCAAGAATAAAATCATAATTTTATCAAGTTCTGATTTGAAAGTCTCAAGGGCAAGAACAGAAGATTTGTGATCTATTAGAGGTAATTTCATATTTTTTAGATGTATATTTTGAGAGAAAATCAAGTTAAAAAAAAAATCGACCCCTAGGTCGATCCCTATCAAAAGAGCTGAACGGCACACTATTTTTGACTGGCACACCTAAAGGGGATGATCCTATGAGTCGACCTTTGTTGCTATGCAAGCCAAAGATACAGAACAGTGACTTTCTATTCTGCATCATAGAGGTCGACCCTATGAGTCGACCCCTGTGCAGAGGTCGACCCTATGAGTCAACCCCCTATGACGAAAAATTTCTATAACGATTAATTTTCAGCTCGTTTTGGTCATATTTAATACTCATCTAAAGCTCTCCAACGGCTCTATTTCTGCCTAGATTTGTCTCTAGTATCCATTGAAGATATAAAGACACTTAAAGAAAGGAAAAAAAAAAAGATTTTCAAGTATTCATTTCAGCCCTAAAGAAAAAACCCTCTTCAAGCAAAAGAAACTTTCATTTCAAGTTCACCAACCCCTCAAGAGCTCATTCAAGTCTTCAACAACTTTGAGAAAAATTATAAAAGCTTCTTTCTTATTGTGTAAAGTATATTTAAAATTTTATTTGCTCATTAAAGGAGCTAAACTTATATTTTCGTATGATTAACTCTTATACTCTGTTTTTATTTTGATCTTTAGTTTTGAAAGGATTCTAAAACTTAAAAAGGTTGGTCTGAACCTTGAATCAGATTATATTGGGTTGGTTTGTACTCAAAAAATAAGTATTCTAGCTTGGGATAGCTAAAGTCAGAGGTACCGACGTTGTATTCTTGGTGGAATACATTTTAGTGAATTTAAATTCTCAAGTAGGAGCTTGGAGAGTGGATGTAGGTGCAAGGTTGTCACCGAACTACTATAAATCTTGATTATTTGTGTTGTGCTTACTTGCTCTCTTTCTAAGTTTCTTTATTTTCTTGCATTCTTGCATCTCATTTCTACACCTTTCTTAAATCACTTACTACATATAACTTACTTATTATTATTTAATCTTTGTGGTTCTAAATTAACTTTAAAATTTTAAAAAATCCAATTCACCCCCCCTCCCTCTTGGGTTGCATAGCTGGATAACAATTATGATCGATAAAGAAAGATTTATCGAATAGTTCTTAAATATGTTCATGACTAAATGATACTTCATTAATAGGATGATGATATTTATTGAGTGTAGGTCATTGTGTGCCATATAGTTTGATTGTCCTCATAATCAAAAAATATGGAGATGCTGATGTGATATACAGATAAGATGTAGGAGTACATCATTATTGAATAAATGACTCACCTGTTGAGTGCTCTATTGTCAAGAGTAGCTCACGAAATATATGAGCATAAGTATCCCTCAGACCTGAGATCACCATGGTGATTTACAAGCAACTCATTATGCTTTGGTGTCGGACTATCTGCATTTCTAATGCAGTGATAAAAGGCTACTAGGTATAGTCAAATACTTACAAAGTTTGTGTGTGAATCAAGATAGAATTGATCCCTCCGAATTATAAGAGTTAATGCATCATTATATTTTAATTTAGTAAAATCTTAATTAGGATAATCCATGTAATGGATTTAAAAGATTGAAATACAATATAGATAACTATTTCAGGATTGACAGTTAAACCCTAAGTCACCTTGAACATTAGGGTTAAAGGAATAAATTATGCAGTAACCATATATTGAGGTTTTTAAATATTATTTTGAGATTATTCGATCTATCCAAATATCGAGTACCATTGCTAGATGGTTATTTTGATTAGTATAAGGAGTTTCTATGCTATTAGCTTAGTGTTCGAACATATATGAGTCACGTACAAAAGTCAAACAATGTAGAAAAAAATTGATCAAATACTTATATATTTAATTTAAAAGTATGAGATTTGATTGAATATATAGATTAACTTAATTGAGAATTAAGTTATAGGTCATACAAAATTAAATACTGACTATGTTCAACTAGCACTATGCATGAGGTATGGATTTGATACTGAGAATGAATTAAATCAAATCAATGATCCAAGTAATTATGAGAGATTCGATTTGAATCCTAATTACTTTAGATCAAATCTAATTTAATTAAACTTAATTTTATTAAAGCTTGATTGGGTTAACTTATCAAGTTAGATTTGGACAAAAATCTTAATTGAATTAGGATCAACAGTCTTTTCGAAATTGATTCGAATCAGATTTGAATTGGATTCGAATGGATCCAAATCTGAATCAAATCTAATTTGATCCACTTAGCCATATTTTTCAGTTATTCTCTCATTATGTAAGCCAACCAAGGTGGTTGGGAAGGGGTTGGAAACAGCCCCCTCCCCTTGGGTGTACAGCATTATAAAGGGAGGTGCAAGTTGGTGCCTCTCCTACTTGGATTAGAATTCCTTATGCTTTAGGGAGTTTGGATTTGATTCAAACATGAAGAATCCTACTCTTAATACCTAAAAGAGTTTGATTTGATCTAGAACCTCTTGTCTATTTAAGGAGGGGTGTAGAGAAGGAGAAAATCAATCTTTGGCCTTGGCATGGAGATCATCTTTGGTATGGGTGTCCCCTCTCTCTTGGGTGTCACCTCCCCTTGGACTTCTCTCTCCTCTTGGGCATCCTCTCCTCCCTTGGCATGGTGGCATGGGGGCTGCTCCAAGGCCTTGAAATCAGATTTCAAGACTTCATCTCCTTCCTCTCCGAAGAAGATATTCATCCTTCTCTTTTACAAAGTTTGGTGTACATGTGAAGTAGAGGATCCACGCATCCAGATCTTGCGAAGCATATTGATTGAGGAGCTTCTTCAACCTTCATCTTTTTTTCACTACGAATCAAGGTGAGAATTCATAAATATTATAAAAAATTTTAATTACTAATCTATTCTCCCTCCTAGCATCCGATGCGATCAGACTAATTTTTTCTTCAAATAGAAAGGTAGAGACCTATAAGGCTAGGCTCATGGTAAAAGATTATAGTCAACATAAAGGCATTGAATATCTTTTTGCTTGTGGCCATGCTAAAATCCATCCGCACACTGCTTGCTATTGCAGTTATCTATGATTATAAGATATGACAGAGGGATGTGAAAACTGCATTCGTGAATGGATATCTTGAGGAAGATATCTATATAAAGCAATTTTTAGATTTCACTTTTAGTGATAGAGATCATAAAGTCTGCAAGCTATATAGATCTATATATGGACTAAAGTAAACATCTTAGAGTTGGAACACTCATTTCAATGATGTGATCAAATTATTTAATTTCATTAAAAATGAGGAGGAACCTTGTATTTACAAGAAGGTCAATGAGAGTGCTGTTACATTCCTCATACTGTATATGGATGACATCCTTCTTATTGAGAATGATATTTCTATACTGACTTCAATCAAGAGATGATTGTCCAATGAATTTTCTAAAAAAAAATCTTGAGAAAGCATCCTATATTCTAAGAATAAAGGTCTATTGAGATAGATCTAAAAGAATACTTGATTTTTCATAAAAAATATACATAGAGGAGGTGCTGAAGAGTTTCAGCATGAAAAACTCCAAGAGAAAACTTCTATCCATTAGACATGGTATTCATCTCTTCAAAAAAAATATATCCTAGTACATTAAAGGGGATTCAGTGCATGAGCAAGATTCCTTATGCTTTGATTAGAGAGCCTCATGTATGTTGTGTTATGTATACGACCTGATATAGCTCTTGTTATGAGTGTCATGAGTAGGTATCAATCGAATCTAAGTAAAGAGTACTGGATAGCTGTGAAAAATATCTTTAAGTACTTAAGAAGGACTAAAGATTTGTTCTTGATTTTTGATGGAATATCTGAGTGGCGGATTGAAGGATACATTGACTCAAACTTTATATTTGATGCTGATGATAGAAGATCTATATTAAAATTTATGTTTTTATGCAATGGTGGTTCAATAAGTTGGGAAAGTATCAAACAATCAATCATTGCACATTCAACCATGGAAGCTGAGTATATAGTCGTATCAAAAGCTATAAAGGAAGCCTTTTGATATAAGAAATTTATTGCAGAACTTGGTGTTATGCCATATGATTCCATCACACTATATTGCAATAATAACGGCACCATAGTCCTTGCTAATAAGCCAAGATCTCATCAGAAGTTCAAGTATATTGAGTGACGATTTTACATCATATGCGACTTTCTCAAGAAAAAATACGTTGAGGTATCGAGAGTAAACTCCACGGATAATATGATGGATCCATTGACTAAGCCACTTAGCCAACAGAAGACTAAAGCCGATCTTGAGAAGATGAAACTTAAGTTTATGGTAGATTGATTTTAGTGCAAGTAAAAAATTATTAGATGTATGCCGTAAAAGCTAATCTGACTGACATATTATATTCTTTTTAGGATATAAATTTATATTTGACTTATTTATTTATTAATAAAGAGGATATTTGTTATTCTATTTTTATATTATATGTCCTTGAATCATCCAAAAAATTAATAAGATGATGACACATATTCTCAAGAGTTGAGAATTTGAGACATATGTCATTGATAGTTAATTCTTAAATTACTTTCAATCAATGGATCATTATGGAGATAGTGATCGATCCAATGAGATTGATGCATGGATCATTTTTTTTTGGGTAGATGAGTTTTAAGTCGACAGTATGAAGATACTATAGCGAGAGTATAGGTGGTTGTTAAAGAACAACAATACTGAGCGTAACTAACAACAAGAAGTCATTTGGATATCTATTCACTTGTCAATAATTTTTTCGATACTGTGGTAGTGTGAGTAGTTCTTTAATCTACAGTGCATCGGCTATTCACAATGAAGTTACTATAATTTGACTGCACAAATACTTAATCTCTTCGCAATATGGATCCTTACAGTGTATGTTGGCTGTAGTAGATTTATTATAGGAGTAGGATATGCACTTAAATGGGATCTATTGATCTGAATAGAAAAGTAGTCCTATATGATTTATGAAGTTGAGTTCTTAAGATCGTGACCACGGTGATGTGATTAATGAAAAAAAAATTTCATGAGATCTCATAATTTGAACTCGAGTTGATTAAATCTTATATATAATAGATGATGGGGTTTAATGAGTTTTTTAAAACCTCCGTCTTATTAGGACTTACAATAGAAGAACTGAATCATATGTTAACTACACCTAGAGATTTATTTTTTTCTATTCTGTTGGATTGTCACTACATGCTGTTAGGTATCATTGGTAGATTATGAGACTCATAAAGACCATCTTAAAATCGATGATCTTAATTAGGGAGAATTAGAATGGCTCCAACCTATTGAAAAGAGTTTCAATGATACTATTGATGGAGATCACAGTATATCTTACTACTAGATAGAATAAAATCTATGGGGTCACATACAATAGGAGTTTTGACTTGATCAAATAAATGATTCATATTTTTGAATCATAGTTGGATCCAATTATCAATATGATTGATGATTGGACTGATTTGTAAAAGATACAAGAGAGAACTTGCTAAGAGTTAGTGAGTTAAAGGAGGACTTAATTACAATTATTGCTATGTAATTTGATTTGATCAAATTGAGGTCAAATTAAATTAGTTTTAATCTGATTGAATTTGGTTTATGAGTTTTCTGATCTAAATAGGATTTGGACTTAATTTCTAAATGGATTGACTCAAATTGGATTTGAGTTGGACTCGAATCGGATTGAAATCGGAGTGGGATCTTAAAGTCCCAATTAGATTGGGACTCTCTCACCTTTCTCACACCAAAAAAGGAGGGGTGCAAGAGAGCGCGCCTCCTCTTTGTGCATGCATAAAAATGAAAGGAGAGAAGAGGAACGCATCCAAGGGTTGGGTGCACATACTGGTGTTGGGAAATATATCCCAAAAGCCAATCGTCAAGTTGTTGATGATTGAGCAACCAAGTATGGTAATTGATTTGTTAATAAATAAAATATATTTGGTATTTTTATCATAAACTTTTATCTTCTAATGAACTCCGTTGTTATGATGAAGTTCTTAGAACTATTCAGATTCGATAAAGAGAGAATTTATCGATTAGTCCTTAAAACTATTCACGACCAAATGATAGGCTGTTAATAAGGACGACAGCTTCTATCGAGCATAGGTCACTGTAGGCCATATGGGTTGGTTATCCTCTTAACCAAGGAGTGTGGAGACACTGATATGACATACAGATAAGATATAAAGGTACATCATCATTGAACGTGACCAACTCCAGAGTATTCTGCTATCGAGAATGTCTCTGATGGGATATAGGTATAAGTGTCCCTTAGACCTGAGATCACCTCAGAGACTTTCAAACAACACACTGTGCTTTGGTACTGAACTAACTGAATTTCTAATTCAGTGACGGAAGGCTTTTCGGTATAGTCAAGTACTTGCAAAGTCAAAGAATGATCGAGATGGGATTGACCACTCCAAGAGTTGGAGAAGAATGAGTCATTATATTTCAATTTAGCAAAATCTTGGTCAGAATAATCTATCAGAAAGATTTAATATTTTGAAATACAATATGGACAACCTGATCAGAGTTGACAGTTGAACTCTGAGGTATTCTATGATCATTTTGGTCAAGGGGATGAATTTATATGAAAACTATATCCGCATGGGCTCTAAGGATGTTGTTCTACACATTCGACTAATTCGGTCGTCAAGTACCATTACTAGATAGTCACTTCGATTGGTACAGAAATTTATTTCTATGCTATCAATTTAGGTTCGGACCTATGAGGTCACATACATTAGAGTTCATGATCCGATCAGATGGTTGATCAATGATTAAGAATCATTCTAGGATTAAATGATCGATACGATTGACATTTAACCTAGTGCAAGTGTTGCAGGAGGATCGATTAGCAATTCGATTGCTAATTGGCTTAATTTGATTAAGCCAATGAGATGAGATTAAATCTAATTGAATATAATTTAATTAGATTTAGTTTGGGCTTGATTGGATCAAGCTCAATTGGTTTATTGGATAAGTCAAGTGCAAGGAAAAAATTAGTCCTAGTTCAATTAGGACTTGGATCAAACTAATTTTTAATTTGATTAAAAAATTAAATCAGATTTAAATCTAATTTAATCTAATTAAATTAGATTCTTAATTGGATTAATACCTATTTGAATTGAGTTGATCTAATTTTGATTTGATTTGGTTTGAGAAATCAAATTAAAACAAGTCATAAGATAGAATCCTAGTAAGACTAGGATTCCACCTTGCACCACATAAGCCCCCCCACACCCTCTCTCTTATTCCACGCCAATCTCCTCTTATTTTGTGTGACAAAATCCCTCTCCCAAGTCTTTCCTATGTCCAAAAGGTTTCCTCTCTTCTTCCATATATGGAAAGTGGTTGTGGATCAAATCAAAGTAGGAATAAGTTTGGATTTCAAATTCTATGAGATAGAGTTTTAGAAATTCAAAACTCTTTCCTTTTTGCACCGAATTTATCCAGATTTTTTTTGAAATTTTTATGGCTTTTAAAGTATACATTGTGCACCCTTTGCTGGTGGTCCATGCATGAAAATAAGGAGGAGGCACCCAAGAGTTGGGCGCCCCTTATCTTGTCATGTTTGGATAAGCCTTGACTAGGTATTTGACCTAGATAAAGACTCTATCATATCTCTCTCTATAAAATGAGTTTCTTCATTAAATTTTTGTAGAACATAGATATTTGAGAGACCTTTGGGGCATCCAAAAATTAGAGAGAAAGACCTTTGGGTCATGGAGATATAATAAACACAAGACAGGATGTTTAGGAGAGAGAAAAGAGAAGAAGAAGAGGGTCTTCTTCTAGGGTTGTTAGTTTCATCTCTTTCCTTCCTCTATCTTGAGTTTTTCTGAGAGCATCTCAGATCTAAAACTCTTCCTCCTACTTCTCATCTTTGGAAGAGCCCAAATCAAAAAGAAGGAGGCATCTGATCAACCATCGAAGAAGGATCAGCACAGTACTAGCATACTGTGCTGATTTTCTAAAGCAGAACTTCTGGTTGAGATTCGTGGGCTCGTGTAAACGACTCCTAGAGATCGGATGCGTGTGCGGTTTGCAACATCATCCTCAAGTCCGAATCAGCAAGGTTAGAATGTCTAACTTGCAAGGTAATAGATCTGATCTATTGTTTAATACATACATTAGATGTAGTATAGAAACATATTGATATGATCAACATATAGCTCATGCTCTATATATTTTAATTTCTGATTTAATGCTATGTAATAATCATATAATAGAATCTTAGATCTAAGAATTTTTTAATTTTAAAAAATAAATTTTGATTTATTTTAGTCTTCTACTGCCTGATCTTGAAAAAATTTCAAGATCTGACCCTGAAACCCTAGATCTGGTTCCTACAGCTGGGAATCTCTCTCCACTCCATCTTATCCATCTTTCCTTATCTGGTCTTTTGAAGTTTAAATTTGATTCAAATTTAAAATTAAAACTAGATTTGGGTTGATTAAATAAGGGTGGGTGTGAGGCATTAAAAGAAGAGATTTCTCTCATGCACAGAAGAGGGAAGGTAATACAAATTAGCACATGCAGAAGAAGAGAAGCAGATTAGCGCCTCCCTTTTCTATGCCCCCCTCCTTTTTCTTGACCCCACAAAGAGAGAGAAAGAAAGTCTTTTCTCCTCCTTCTCCTTCTTCTTTTCTTGTGTGTAGGTGTTCACACGTCTTCTCTCTTTTCATCCTCTTATCTTCTTTCTTGGATCTCTTGTGAAGGAAAAAGATGGAAAGAAGAAGATAGATCCAACTATTGAAGGAGAGAAACTTGCAAGGGAACTAGCACCCCAGTGGTTTCAGAGGCTCCTAATCAAGATCAGCCCCATGTAGATACTTGTAGAGGTTAGATGCATGTGCAGCTTTAAGGAATCTCGAAGGCATCCATAGATCTTAGATTGTGGTGAAGAACTATCCATTAAAAGGTATAAGATCGAATTTTATTCCTTATATTTCAGATTTTCAGATCTCTAAATCTTATCTCTCATATGAAGGATCTTGTTTAGGTGTTTTGTAGATTAGATCTAATGTATGCTAATTAGATTAAAAGGAGTTTTAATATGATTTTTTGCTGTGTTTATTTTAAAATCTTCATGCATGAAAATACTGGCTTTTCTAACACCCTTGACTATAGACCCGAGTTGATCCAAAGAGGCTCGAGACCACCATGGTGACTGAGCAAACCTATTGGACCGATCACCTAAACCTTGATTTCAAATCTATCATTGACAAATCTTGCCGATTGATCTTAGCCTTGGTCGAGTCCATTCCTCATAATTTTTTGATCGAATCACTTAGATCTGACCCATCTGGCCTGTCGGACCGACCATCTGGTTAACAATCTTTTTTTCTTATGATTTAATTCTATTAAATTTATCAACTAGAAGTTGATCAAATTTTTGATATTTTAAATAAGATTAATAGATTTGCCTAAGAAAGTTTGAAGATCTAAGATAAACGAGGTAAGTAAATTTTTTGCTCTTTATTTATTTTTAATTTTTTATATTTTCCATGCATATGATCTGATATCAATGAATTCATATTTTTCATAAAATAAAAGTCAGCATATGTGAAATAAAAAAGCATGTTTTATTATGATCAGTAATCCGATGAATATATTTTATAAAAATAGTATTTTTATGAAGCATAAACTTTACTATTTTCTTCATATATATATATATATATATATATATATATATATATATATAATATGAAGACTTTTAAAAGCTCTCAGATAACTATGAATGAATCCCTAGAATTGAAGAAAATCAACGTTCGAAGTTAGCATCTATATGAATACAAGCCTTGTCAATGGATATAAAATTGACATACAAAATAAGAACTTTATCGATTAAGAATGCAGACCCAATCATGGGTATAAAGTGACGGTAGCATGACTAAGAGCAATGCTTTGAACTATAATATAAATATATGATAAGAATGACTTATTAATCATATTTATAAAATATTTATGATTTATGTATAGGTGATTACTTTATGACTTATTTTATTATACTATTGTATGAAATATTTTATTTTTGTAATATCTATTATTTTCATAATAAGACATTATCATAGAAAAACTTATGCTTGATCCGATAAGAAAATGTAGGTTTCACTTACTGAGTTGATGTAGCTTATACCTTTTTTTTTATTTTTTTTATAAATGAATAAGATTAGGAATGACGGATGATCCAGGCTTAAGGGTCTATATAGCAAGCTTAAAAATTCTGTAGCTAGATTTAGTTTATTTGGATGATTATGAACTTATAGTTAACTATTTATAAATTTTAAGATATAGATTTGATATTTGATTTTGGATTTAGATGCTCTAAATCAGTCTTGATTTAATTAATAATTAAAATTAAATATTTTTATTATATTTTATTTTTGATGTATCTTTTATTCTATTTAAGATAATGAATATTTGCTTCATGTTATTATGGACCACACCTCTCAGTAGCATGGCCGTACTATATCCCGAATTTAGGGTGTGACAAGATTAACTTGATTTTATAATTAAGAAAATGATACATGTAAATGATTAATAGTGTAATAAGTACACAACCCCTAGTTGTGGTTCTAGGTGAGCACTTAACCAGGCCTCATTAAAAGGATTTTTGCTATGGGATGATCCATTCAAGATCAAAGTTGATCTAAGTGAAGATGATAGGTCATCACATTTGGTTGCATCCAAATGATCCTACATATTGGTGGTCTCAAATCACCCTCACTTCTGAAATCACTATCCAATCCAATGATAAAAAATCCATCCTTAAGGTTGGGTATCCAAGATCACCCGAACAGGATGATAAAATTTTGGGACAATCTTGTCTCTCATTCCAATGGTTGAGCATTGGCCAAATCCCTATGCCTAAACATGAGAGAATTCAGGAAGATACCATTCAAGAAAGAGCATCCATGAGGGATTTGAATTCCTAACTTGTTTTCTTCCTTTTCTCTTTTTTAGGAAATAGTAATTTCTTAATTTCATGAGGTATTGATTTTTTTTATTTCTTAATATCTTGATATTTGATCTTTTGATTTTTTTATGTTTGATTGAGTCAGTCTTGTTTTCTTGAATATTCATATCCGTGCAAAAAATCATATTTTTTTTTTATCTTGTAGATTTGTTAGCATGTCTGAGATGCATAGGTTATTTTTTATATAGGTTTTGAGATGCATAGATTTTTTTTATCCTATAATCTATTTAGTTTCTAAAATATTTAATCAGAATTTTTTTAGCATAAATTTGTTGAAACTGTGTCCTCAGACTAGTAGGGATGGCAATGGATTGTGTATAGGTTAGGTCAGTCTATATCGTACCTATCCTGCAAGTAAAAACTCCACACACTCATATCTGCCCCATACTTGCTTTAGATCAGGTCAAATAGAAATGCAGGCTGAGTCAGGTTGGATAGATAAGAGGAGTTGGTCTGATCGGATCAAGTCAGGTATATGTAAAAAATATAAAATTATTATAATTTTGAAAGGAGAATATATATTAAGATTATATCGAGTCGGCTTCAAATCGAGGCATACCACTATCTGTACCCGACTTAAACCCGCTTCAGGTATTTTGTCTATAGAGCCTAGGTTGGGTACCCAATGGGTCGACTAAAATTGTCACTCCTACGTATTGGATGTTGGGGTGAAGCATAATATGGCAGAGAATAACTTCAAGGAAAAGAAAAAGTAATAGTGCATTGTTCAATCTATATATATACCATGTCTCCTTTCCTTTTCCTTTGGACAGGAGGCAAATGCATCTCCGCTACCTCATATACATAATAACTTATATGTAACCTTCATTAAACAATAATAGCTGGTGACAACTTGCCTCCCTAATCATAAAAAGATATATATGGTAGTATGCCTATTATTGCCATACAATTTGCTAAAATCATGAGTGCATTAAGAACAAAGAGCAATGTTCATAAATAGTGAGCCCTCCTATGAGTAGATCAATTGGCAAGAGGTAGAAAATTCTAGCAAAGGTGAAATAATCTAATAATAAAAATATGTTACAAATGGTAGAAGCTACATGGATTTAACTATAATTCAATTTGTCCAAACTTGACATCAAATAAAATATTTTATATCTATCCATTGCCACTCCATATGGCTTGAGTTTTGTTTTTCTTTTTGTCTATTTATGTAGTGCTAAAACACTTGATATTAGGGTCAAGGGAGATGTTATCATTTACACTTTACTATGTCAAAAATTTATCATATCCTGAACTACCAAATAATAAGGCCGCCATAAGAATCAATATATTATCTTATATTCTTAACTTATGGGAACTGAGATTATATAAAAAGTCCTCTAGATAAATATTATGGATATTTATGACATTATACTGCTAGTTATCTTAGATAACCATGATATGCCAAACATGTTACTTGTAGATGCTCAAGAATGTGATTAAACCAACATATCAAACATCGTAATCTTAGATTATTTGGAATTAGATTATCCTACAATGAATATCATCTATGATCTTAAATCACTATTGTGATCCCATTTAAGTCACCAAACATCCCTAAAAGGTGGAGAGCTATAAGCCCCGATGGAAAAGCCAATTTAGTTGATAGATCGATGTGAAAACTTAGTCATGCTCTGTGTGAAAACTCTAATTTTTTCCTAACCCACCTATGCTTTCTACTTGTCTCCTAACTAATTCATGCCTTTCGGTCGTAAAATTCAAACATTATCCACAATTAAGTACCAGCAATCTAAGCAACCATGTTTATTTCTGAAATAAAAGGATCAGAGTTGAGAGTTCCAGTCGAACACACACATTTCAGGAAAGAATGAGGGTGAGAAATTCTGAGAAACACATCTGCACAGCCATAAAATCTAATTTAATATCGTAAGTTTTATTGTCCTCAAGAACCTCTAGAGGCATTTACTGAGAGAGCAATTAATAAACCTTTAAGTTCCTCAGTAAAAGTCGGATCTCATACCAATGGAAAGCAATCTGATATTGTATTTATGGGATAGACAATTAAAAAAAAAAAAAAAACATCTATCAAACTCAGATGCTGCAACAATCAAAATAGGCTAGTACATTATTCCGTGACCCATCATAATTCTATCAAGGAAAGTGAAAATCAAGAGGAACTTTTGAACTTCTTCACAATGCCAGCAAAGTATTTTCCTTGGTGGAAAGCTTGCTCAAGTTCAAGCTCTGATGGGAATCTTGAACCATCCCCAGCAAATGTGCCAGCTCCATATGGGCTGCCACCTTTCACCTTCTCCATCTCAAACATTCCAGCACCAAAGGTGTAGCCAATCGGCACAAAAATCATTCCATGGTGGACAAGCTGGGTTATGGCTGTCAAACTGCAGGCAGATGAAAATAAATCCTTAATCGAACAAATGCAGGCTAATTGGTTAAATATCGAAGAGTTCATGACATCACAACAAACATCATAAAAGATAAGATCACAAAGGTAAAAATTATAACCACTAATGACCGCAGCTACAGTCTGTTGAAAGCAAAGCACTACTTATAGCAAAAGGTAACAGAAATCCAAGAAGACATCATATCTACACTGAGCTGGCAAAGATTAAGAATGGATTGGCAACCAAGCAACACTATATCTAATAGAAATGCCAATAGAAAAAGTTCATATAAAATGGCAATGATAACAGTGAAAAATCCAAAAAAACTCAGACAGATGATATGTTCTCAGATAGCAAAGATTGATCTGGAAGAGCTCAATTGAAAATGTCACCATAATGATAATATTAAATCAGAACGAATTGTGATTAGGATTAATCTTTCAACATAATATTTGAAAGAAAGTAAAGTTATTGATTGATAGAGCAGCAGATAAGCACATACAATAAATCTTTCATGAGTAACATGATAAAGAAAGCTGAAGCTGGAAATTATCTGTTACTCTAAGAGTAATACTGACTTTTGAAGAACCATAATGTTCTTTTGATGTAATATCAATTTATGTTAAATTCTGCAAAAGGTAATCATGTATAAAACCTGTGAGATCCACGGATGCTTACAATTCATGACCATAATGCTCTGTTAGACATATCTCTAGTAGTTCATAAAGTTTAATGTGATGCAAGCAATTGAGGATTCAGAGCTTACGGAGTAGTCTCTTGACCCCCGCCTTGGGATCCAGTGCTGTAAAAAATTCCTGCAGGCTTCCCTGCAAGCTGCTGTGCTCTCCAGAGTCCTCCAGTGGCATCAAGGAAAGCTTTGAATTGTGCTGCCATCATACCAAATCTAGTTGGGAATCCAAAGATAATCCCATCAGCCTCAGCAAGCTCATTTGGTGTGATTATCGGCACGTCACTTTTAGGGGGTGCACCCATCTTTCCAAGCACCTCTTCTGGCAGTGTCTCTGGAACCTGTTCGGTCAAGACAGGTAATTATTATGACCAAGCTGAAGTAACATTTGATACACTTCTTTGCAGAAGCTATTGGTAAAGTGGCTATGCACTTTGTCTTGACAAGCATCTGTTTCATTGAGACATAGCTAATCATATGTACCATTGAGGTCATGCATGATGATGAACAACTTTTTTTCAAAACAAGGCCTTAATGCCCCTAAACCATCATACGCACATTTTCAGAAAATGAAAATTACAAACCAGTAGATCAAAACATAAAAAAAATACCATGCCAAGGCACTGAATGACAAAAGACAGCCTAATAAAATATGAACAAATATATAGATCTTGGTAAACAATGATAAGATCTGCTTAATTTGAAGTGAAACTAGTGAAAATTCAGAACAGTTACACAACTTACACTGTTAAATAAGAAGCACTTGCTAATTGCAAAATCAACATCAAATAGGAGGGAAAAGCTTAATACTGCATAATAGTTCATTTTTCTAGCTTCAGAATCCCATGTTAATTAAAAGATCAATTCTTCACTGATAAGTCTCATTCAGAGGTTGCCAAACATGATGTTCTAGAAATCTTTAAGAAGGATAGTAAAGGCTTATCCATGCTATTCGATAGCAACTTATCTAAATAGAAAGTTGTGCTTATCCATTAAAAACTAAATGAGAAATGATTCATAATTTGATATAACTCAAAAACAATATGCAAAGTTATGCTTTGAAAACATGGTGCTCTGGTCCATGCCATAACTAACAGTCAAAAGATATGTCAATTATATTGTTCTTGCAAGAAAACCATTATTCAAATTTCTAATAGATTAAAAGGATTTAAAATAGAATATAACAAGCTCATGAACAAGCACCTGCCACATTTTAGCTTCTACTCCTCCAACAGTTGAGGCACCCCTTTTAATCTCTTCTGCTAGCTTCTCAACATGCCCATACATGGAATAATACCTGCACAAAGAAATATAAAATTAATTTCCATCAATTTACATTCAGTTTCTGCAAATACACAGTTGAATATGTGGCATAAAAAAAATATATGCATCTTTCTTCTAACACCATACTCATGAACAATCACTACAAGCACCAAAAACACTGATCGCATTTAAATAACAAAACACTTTCAAAGACCCCGCTCTTTCAAGGCTAACACCAAGTTCAACTAAAATTTTATTAAAAGACATTAGGTGACATGAGTGGCGTAAGATATTAAATAGGCGAAAGGTGTATAGTTACATCAGGGATAGGAGTGCACAACACGATTTTCAATGATGTAAACAGAAACATGTACTTCTTATGTTGAGAAGTACCTATTAATAAGTTAGGAAGAACAATATTAAGGCATGAACCACCACTGCCATGCTGTAAAATTAAAATAAAACTAATACCAGGGGGACAGGTGGGGACAACAGGACAAGAAGTCAAATGAACTGAATGCTGAAACACCGAGGTAAAATTAAATGAAGAAATTAATGCTGGTCCGCTAAAGATCAAACATACATACCAAACAAGAGTACGCGCGCACATGAAAGCGAAAAAAAGACCACAATATTGAGCAGCAAAAAGAACAGTAAACTTCAATATGGTCAAACAAAGTCGATGAGAGAACAAAAGAAAAGGGAAAAAGGCAAAGAAGATCTCCTTGTAAATGCCCAACTAGTTGGCTTCCTTGATACCCTTTCTTCGGTATTTCAGATGCTGGTTACTTAAAGTGTCTGCACTATTAGAACTTGAGGAGATAACATTACCGTGGAAGGGTAAATTGCGTTAACAAGAGGAGCAAACAATTTTCAAACAGTGTACAGCTTAATTTTTTCTAGCTACGACTGACATAAAATTCATCAAATCCAATCCTAAAACAAATAGCACCCTACTTGCACCACTTTACACAGCAGCACTTAAGCGACAGAACTGTCTTCAAAAATATTAGCCCATCATTTTATATTTTAACGCTGAGAACAAAGTGTGAGAAGTAGTAAGATTTTTTTTTAAAAAAAAAAACGAAGCTAAAAAGAAAAAGAGAAACTATAATCACTAATGCATAACAAAATATGCAGAAATGGCCGGAATGGAGGCAAAAGCCACTCAGTCAGTATTTGAAAGAGTGAAAATGATCGAGAGACAGGTTCAACGAAAGGCCACATAAAGCCAGTATATTATGAGCATAAATCCCGAAACAATAAGCAGCAGTTGGACTCGACAACCTAAATAGAACAAATCAAAGAAAATATCGAATGTTCACTCGATCTTATATCCGACGAGAGAAGTAACTATAAACAAAATTAAAATGCTTAAAATAAACAAAACTTTCAAATGATAAAACAAAAACCTAGAAACAGAATGGTCCCCCAAAAAATCAACATGGCGAATAAAACTATCGATTGGAAAACCCAGAAAGAAAACTACCACCCAAACAGAGATCAATGACATCAAATCCCCCCAAACACCTCAATCTCATCTACCTCCTACAACAAATGCCGCACAAAAATAGGAAAATTATGAAATAATTTACCAAAAATAAAAAGAAAATAGAATCAAAACCGAAACTAGATCCAAATAAAGAAGAACAAATACAGAGAAAGAGAGGGAGGATGGTTTCCGGTAATGCTTACACTATGTAAACCTTCGTCGCCATTAATGACGGATTAGCAGCTCTCGGATTTGGATCGCTGGTACGAGGGAAGGACCAAATATAAAAAGTTCAGAGGCTTAGTTCTTTGAGAGAAAAAGAGGGCCGTGGTCCGCTATTTATACACAGAGGCAAGGGAGCCAGCAAGGATGACCTCCCGATTAGTTAAGTTTTATAATCCAACTTTGGTAATTTAATAACTCTACAGTAAATTTGGCTATTAGTATTAATTTAATTGACAGATTTAACGGAGGAGATGATGTCACCCCGTCATCATCTCCGCCAATAATCCAAGCCGGCGATCCGGTCACCCACCACGAGATGACGCATGCCTGAACGTTCGTGCTCTTGTGAGATTTTGTTTCTCTTTCTCTAGGTTTAGCCGGTTGATCAAACCGTTGTGAGTCGACGCACGGTGTTTGGATCTCACCACGTGACTCAAAATGGAAAATTTACTACTTTCCGAAAAGAAATTAAAAAGGATTTTTAATTAGAACACTATCGTCACCGAGAAAAGAACTTCGAATTAAACCAACGATTGTCTGACGTCATCAATACAAGATAGGGTCGCTGGGTTCGTCTGGCAGTAGCCAAGAGAAATTATATTTTATTATTCTCTTCAAACATGGAAACTATTCCATAGATAGGATACTGGGAAAAATTTAAATGGGAATGCCAGCTGCACGCATTGACCGTAGGATGAGTCGCATTAAACTTCCAAGTCCGTGAAACCTACTCGACGGTTGGAGATTTTGATGTTAGAATTGAATTATTTCCTGATAGTTTCTCCTACGTGGAGGCCGGCTTGATTCAAACATTCCCCCGGACATCGTCGTATTTACAGTTCTGGCACTGGACCCACGTAATGCCAGCGAAGCATGACGACACGTAATGCCACGGTACGGTGAGCCGCCAGAAATTCGTTTACCATTTGTTACTTTTTATCTTCATCGAGGTGCCTGGCTCCTTTCCGCTGCGGAGATCTTTACAGCGCATTGCGATTGGATGTCAGATTTATTTACTGGTACCCTCGGAGTAGCCAAATGCAAGAGCGTTGGTGATTAGACCACGTGAACGTGGGACCATGAAATCGGTGGACCATTGGATGGTCGACATCGTGGATCCTTTTTAGGCAAAAGCAGCCAACCAGTAGGGAACCTTGAATGTGGCCAAAGGGACGGATGGTTGTTGCCGAATTGCCGTGATTGGTAACAAGGGTGGCTGTTGATAAGAACAAGATGATGTTCCATTAAATATATATCTATATTCAGGATGGTTCGTCTGCCTACGGTACTGTAAATTGTTTGTGCTTAATTGACACAAGTACTTATAGGTTCTCGACGATGGCGTTGACGCTTGGTGGGCCTGCATTATGCATGGATGCTCGAGAACCATACATGTAGTTCTAGCATTTCCCTCATAGGACTTGGCTTGTTCATGTTTTGATGTGATCATGCTGTCTCCAAGAAGAGCTTTTGGAATCTATATGCTCTTGTGGTTGTATCATTTCCAACAATCTCAGACGTGGTAACCATACAATTTGTCTGAGATTTTGGATCTTTATTCAAAACCTAGCATGTGTCCAATAATGCAGTGGCATCAAGAAACCAAGCTTAATTAATATATGATGTTTGTCTAACCAACATCGATGATGCTATATCGAGAGGGTTTTATAGGCACTTCTTGCAGGCGTTACTTTGTTTGCAGTTTACACCAACATATATCATTGCTAGAATGCTTGAGAGCAAAATTACTTTAATCCATGCAATCCCCTAGCTAGAACATTTTCAACAGCAAGGCCAGGAGTCTTGAGCCATGTTTGATGGTCCTCATCTACTAACCACTTATCTAGCATGATTCACTTGACACAGCTCAATATTTTGTAACAAGTGAACCAGGGTGCCACCTAGATTAGGTCGAATAAGATAGGGCATGGATTGAATACATGATAAATCAAAAATTTATCTATCTAAGCCTTATCTTTTTATTAAATAGATGAAAAATTCAGATTTCAACATGACTATTTTATTAAACAAGTAACTTAACTTATCCACAATAAGTGGAAATACATTAAAGAAGAACAAGGTAGAACTGATAAGCGTTGAAGCGCTTGTTGAGATAGTCATAGACTTATATCCCACAAAGTAGTGGTTTTCATTATTCTCTTCCTTATCTGCAATCATTTAATTTCTTGAGACTATTTAACCCTCAGGAAAAGGGGAAAAAACCTGGAGACGGAAGTCAAAATATACCTCAGGTCATCAATAGGCAAATTAAGTAGGTGTCAGTCCTCTGGAATTCATGCTTACTTTTGATGGAGATTACTTTTGGTTTGTAAATATCAGATATGGTGAGAGACCGATCCAACCAACCGAGCATGATTGGAAATAGTTTAAAACCTATTAAAGGGAAACAACCCAAATAACTCAACTTCTTCCAACCTAAGCTATCTCAAGTGGACCTGAATTGGCCCACTTATAATCCTGGTTCTGTAATGGAAAAACCAATGATAAAAACAATAAAGCCATCACATGAGAGAGAGACGCATCTCACATGAGATTGATCTCTCCATCCTCCTCTCAATGCCCTGGGCCTCTGTAGAGGTATCATAACTGCCCCATCCTAATGCCCTTATCATCAATACCTCTTCCAAAGCGTGCACCTCCCATTTATCATCACGATCAACACTTCCATTTCATCTCATTCACGCATGGTTTTAATTATTATAGTTGCACGATCAGTTCACTTTGTTCACATGATTGTCTTCAATTTTGGAATCTTCAAGGTATGAATAGCAAGATTAGAGCAATCGACAACATCTACTGAAGCTATGAGAGGTATTAGCTGTAAAGTTTTTAATCAAATGAAGTTTGAGATAAATTAGTAACTATAAAAAGATGCAGCTTATCCTAGTGATCACATCCCTCTGCTTAGCAACCAGAAATTCTAGATTTGATTCTTGTAGGTGCATCCTAAAATATCAGTGAGTACAAGATAGTGGTAATTTGAAATTTAATTTCAACAAAAATTGGAGAAAATAGGGCCAAATTATTCAAGTGACGGCAGATGCAACACATGCGGTTGGAGTTGAGTTTTACCAAAAAGTTTTGATTTCTCTCTTGATACTGTTGTTCACAAGTTTTTGATCTAAATAATTATAATCAATGGTACTACTCTTGCTATAGTTCCTTCCTTAATAGACTTATTTTGCAGGCACAAGTTTTCGGGTTTCCTTTTTTTTGCTGGAGAGTCCAAAGTACTGCAAACGGATGCGCAAGGATCGGGCTTATGCTTGTTTTGTGGAACTTGAAATCTATGCGACTTTTCACCATGAAAAGATATTGGGCATTGTGCTGGTTCTTTGTAGGTTCGTTATTGAATTTGGGACCTCTTCCCGCTGAGTTTTTAAGCTTCTCTTGGTTCACCAACATCAATCATTATAGTTTAAAAACTGAGGATGAAATTGTTTGTACTTTTAATTTGCTTCCTCCACTTTCACTCAAAAAAGACATTGTTTCTCTACTATTATATTGCAATATTTAGTAATATGGAATAGAAATTTCAAGAAACGAACGTCCCATTTCTATTGGAAACAACCAATAATAGGAGGGATGCAGTGATTTGCTGGTACGCTTTTTTTTATTGTAATTTGTAAGCACGGTGAAGAACCCATCAGAGAAAGAAGAAAAAGAAAGCTGATTAAAGGGTGCAGTGGAGTGTTTTTGGTTACGTTATTCAGGACTTTTTCTTTTTGGAGTAGAAATTTTAAAATTACTTTTCACTTTTTTTTTCTTGGATTGAAGTAGGAGGCAAATGAAGTTGCCATATTTTATTGAAATCATAATATGTACATGACACCAGAGATTTACATAGAAAATTTGAAGTTAATAGAGGAATAATTGCTTACAATAGTTACAGAGTTTAGAAAACTTAGAGGAAGTTGACACTACAACAAATTCTGAAGATCACCTTGTTACCCGTACCAAAGATTTTAGTTTCTTCCATTTGTGTCTGCAAATATTTTCACACAGATGTTCCCAGCTTTGAAATGAATAAAGGATCATTTGAACCGTGGCAAAATTAAAATCATTCTTTTTGAGAAAAACTCTTGCATTGTGTTCACGTCAAATCTCTCAATACATAGTAGCCAACACTTGGTTACCTACCTTCTTAGATAATTTTTGTAGATTATATTTTCTCCAAACCGTCCAAATGTCATGCATCTTATAAGGCCTCTCTTTGAGTTTCAGTTGCATTTTTAATGTAAACCATATACTTCTAATAAATGAGCATCTTACAAACAGGTGATTCACGATTTCATTACTAGCACCACAAAGAAAATAACTAAAATTCACAAACCATCCTTTCTTTCCACGCACATTACTTACATGAAGTTTGTTTCTCAAAGCCAACCATAAGAACAGCCTCACCTTCTCTAAAATTATTTATTCCCAAATAATTTTATAGTAAGGACATGAAAGACCTCCAAAGTTAATGAAGTTGTAAAACAAGTCAACATTAAAGTTTCTACCTATGTCAAACCGCTAAACTGAAACATCATAAGGAATCCTTGAAGGACTAACATTGATAAAAAAAGCATTGAGCGTCTCCAAATGATTCATTTCCTACATATTTAAAGAGCCTTGGATCGCAATATTCGAAGTAAGATTATGAGAACTCCATTGTGAGGTAATAGAGACATTTGTCTTTGAAACTTTTACAAAAAGATCCTCAAAGAGATAACAAAAGGGAGTGAAATTCATCTAAACATCTTCCAAATTAAAATTGGGTATTGTCACCTTTGCCTATCTTGAAGGATACACAATTTCAAAATACAGCTTTTCTTGAATTTGTATCCTTCCAAACTAGGAATAGACCCTTCAAACACTTCCTAGTTCTCATTCTCATTTTTCTTCTTGAGCAGTATGCGCATTGGACTTGCTTCCATCATGGGTTGTTAGAGCCATAAATGTGCTTCCATGTCTATTTTGCTAGTAAAGCTTGATTCATGTGATCAATATTTTTGATTCCTAGTCCTCTTTATTCTTTCGTTCTGCAGATTGAATCCCAATTCACAATACAATGAAAGCCCCTCACAAAATTCTTTTCTTTCCAAAAAAAGCTCTCCGTAATCTATCAATCTTCTTGATCATCCATCTTAGAAGTCTGAAAATGGATATAAAATAAGTGGGTAAGGCACTCAATACTACATTAATAAGGGTCAACCTCCCCCTCAAGATAAAAGTTTTTATTTCCATCATGCCAATTTAGTATTCACCTTCTTAATCAATGGCAGCTAACATTGCTTTGGAAGCTTCTTATAGTGAAGATGAAGTTCCAGATACATAAAAGGTAGATCACCTCTTTTGTAGTTCATCATGCTTGCGGACATTAATGCTCTATCATCATCTATATTCATACACAAAATAAAGCTTTTGTGAAAATTAACTTTCAAACTTGATGTCTCTTTAAAAAGAAGTTGAATTGCTTTGGCTGCCTTAAGACTTCTCTTCTTACTAGTACAAAATAGTAAGGTATCATCTGCAAACTGCAAACACTTGATGCCTCTAAATTCAACATGAAATCCAATACCCTCAATCAATCCATGCAAGCCTACTTGTTTTAGAAGCCTCGCTAATACATCTACAGCCAAACTAAAAAGTGCCAGTGACAAAGGGTCCCCCTATCTCAATCTATGTTTACAATTTATCCATTTATTAGGCTGTCCATTAACAAGAAGTGCTGTGATGCCGAGTAGAGCTAATGGAGTACCAAATAGAGCAAATGGAAAGTCCAATCAACCCACACATCTAAGAAACATTTAGCCTTAAGCATATTGAGCAAAAAGTTTCAATTTAAGGTCTCAAAAGCTTTCTCAAAATCTAGCTTACAAAATATACCTTTCTCCCCCAATCTCTTAGATACATTGAAAAACCATTTCATGTGTATATAAAAAATTCTCAATGATATTCTGACTCTTAATAAAAGCCAACTATAAGTCTTCAGCAAGCATTGAAAGAAATTTGGAAAGCCTCATAGCCAAGATCTTCGTTATAATTCTGTAAAGATTATTTAAGAGACTAATTGGTTGTACATCCCTTAGGAAAATAGTACCTTCTTTCTTGAGGATGAGAGCAATGTAGGCAAAATTAAGTTGAGACAAGTCCAAGTTCCCTTTATGAAAGTCCTCCAATAAATTAAGAGATCATCTTCAATTAGATTCCAAAATTTCTGAAAGAAGAAGAAGTTAAATTCATCCAGATTAGATGCTTTACGACCATTGAAGGAAAACACCGCTTGTCGAATCTTATCTCTAAAAAAGTAAAACAAAAGATCTTGGAGATTCACTATAGGTTTTCTGTATAGAAGATTCTAGTTTATACCAATCTTCAGAATAGAACTAATAAACAATTCATCTATATTTAATACAACAGTTTCATTGGCTGAAACGAAAGCTACAAGGGAGGGTCTGATATGTGCTATATCTATTTTACAAGTGGATCATATTATTTTAGAGAGAGATTCCAAAATAGTTATATACTAAAAATTACTATGAAACACACAAACAAAAATCTCATCATTCTTTGATGATGGATATTTGGAGATTCAAATCGAATATTACCTCATATACTAATAAGCATATCTTCTTGGGGGGGGGGGGGGGGGGGGGGGCGGCTAATAAGGAACCTAGTTGAATAACTTCTTACATGGCCAAGCATATTGGTTTGAAGCTGTGAGAGACTTCTTCTATTTTACTAGGACAATTTTGAGACATTCTGGTGACTGATATGAATAGATGTATTTACTCGGGGGCTTTGTAATATAGCCAATCAAAAAAAAAAGAAAAAGAAAAAAGGATTAACCTATAGAATAATTTTCTTTCCAGAAAATGCAAGAAAAATGAAAAAGAAAAACCTTAGGGAGGAATCTAGGCAGTCTTTCAAATGGCAAATGATGATGTGTATATAAATCTTCCACAAAGATAAGGTAGGTTATGCATTATTATATTAGCAAAGCTTGCGTAAACCCCAAGAATCATGTGTTTTTTTGGTACATCAAAGGGTCATGCGTTTGATGATATAATACGTGGGTTTATCTTAATAATTTTAAAACTATATCACTTTTATTTTGCTTTTTGGGTGTGAAAGGGTACCATAGAACATTTGAGGAGGCGGAGGGGCCAGCTTTTGTTTAAAGAATGTCTCTTGGCCATCATATCTATTTGCTTTGCTAGAACAATACCACAAGAAGATCTCCTAGAACAATCATGGGTCCTCTTTGCTCGGCTCTAGGGAGCATCAATGATGATAAGTTTCCATTCCATATACAGTTCATCAATGCATGGTTCCATCCAAGTCAATGGACCCAAGATTGGGTCAAATGGCAAAATATGACACCTACATGGAGAAATTATGCCTGCATTGCAAGCACCATGTGGCCGTACATCATACTAATCACATCTCATCTCCTCCCTATGAACCCACTCATCATGCTCTTATCGTAGTGACTGACCCACAAGGTGTGATGATCGGCATGGTGCACTGCCGTGTCCATGGTGTAGAGTATTATTTGTCCGCCTGCATGGCCATGACAAACTGGAGTAAGAAGGTACCCCCAAAGTTGCAAACTGTATTACTTAGCTTTGACAAGGTTCACCTAAACAAAATCATGATTTAGAACTAAATAGCATTTTTTTCTATCATAATAGTTTTTGTCCGTTGTCCATCTGGATTCCTGATGGAGAATCTCCACGGGCTTTAGGCCTCCCAACCAACATGATAAAATCCGATTGGGACCTCTTTCTTTTTCCCAATCTAGAATACTATCATAAACCTAGGTAGCAGATAACTAGTACATAGGATAGCCTTCAGAATCGATCAAATTTTAAACACCATTTCATTTCATGCATGAAGGCAGATAGAACAGAAAGAGATGATTAAAAGAACACAACAAAAAAGATTATTATAATGAAAAAATTGTCACAAAACATCAATTTCATTATCAAAAAAAACCTATGATGACGAAAAAGATCATCAAGGTGCTCGACAGAAAAAGCGTGATGCTAAAGATATTCAGTGAAAACATAGATACTTTGTCAACAAATATATATTTATAGTAACAAAAATATATTTTTCACCAAATGATAATATATTTGGTGATGATAATTTCATCCAAGAAACCAAAAATTTCATCACAATATGTAATATTTTTTTATCATCAAACATTAATATTTCATAATATAAACAAACTAATGGTCAAAGAAGTTATATTTTTTGTGACAATATTTTTTGACATATAAACTGAATGGATCTTGTCAATAAGGTATGTCTTCGTCACTTAAAGATTTAATAATGATCTTCGAGGAAATTTATTTAATGTAATAGCTCAGATTTGATAAAAAAAATATGGCATCATTGAATGTTACTATTGGGTATAAAATATCCCCAGCCGAAGTTCGTAAAAGGCCAATCCTCCCAGAATTCTTCCGACTTCCGATCTTGTGCGGCGTCTTTCTGAACTCCCCCGACTATCCGAGCTTCCATAATACTATCCGGACTTCTCCGATAATGAGCTCCTCTATTCATATACCAGACTGCTCCAAATACTCTCCGAGCTTCATTATCAGCCGACTTTCTACAATGATCGGCTACCCTCTGAATCTCTTCCAGACTTCTTCCTGCCATGAACGACTTTACTCCGAACTTCTTCCGGACTTCGTCAATGTCCGAGCTTCTCCAGCAGCAGGATCTCTACAGTAACCAGACTCCATCCAAGTTTCTACGGCGGTCGACTGCCTTCTGAATTTCATCCGAGCTTCTACAAGAGCCGGATCCCAGCCAAACTTCTACAGCGGACGGATTTCAGATGAATTTCTACAACGGACGGGCTCCACCAGCCGGATCTCTACTCCAGACTTCTATTACAAGCGGACTTCATCCGAGCTTCTACAACAAGAAGTCTTCATTCGAGCTTCCACGGCAACCGGTCTTCATCCGAGATTCTACAATAAGCGGCCTCCTTTCAGACTCCTACAAGAGTCGAACTCCGTCCGAACTTCTACAACAGAATTAAATCCCGGACTCCTCCAATGTTCGACCTTCCCAAGTATCCTCGAGACTCCTCCAGCGGACGAACCTCCACAGCGCCATCCGAACTCTACTATCGGACGATCCTCTGTCGGATTTCTCATGAAACCGGATCTCTCTGGCAGACAATCTTCAGATGAGCTTCCACATCAGGCAAATTTCAGATGGACTTCTCTAGCAATCGGGCTCTTACTGAACTTCTCCAACAGAAAGTCCCCGTCCGAGCTTCTACAGCAGATGACTTCCGCCTGCAGCATCAGCGCCCAAGGCACCCAATAACAGTAGACTCGTCGGCAACCTCAGAAACATCCGAGCTTCTCTTAGATTGCAGAGACAGAGAGCCATTCTACTCCATCAGATATCCCAGCCGAGCTTCAGCCGTCAAGCCCGAACTCTCTGGCAAGTCGCAACAATGGCCACTACCCCATTCCACTCTCTGTAATAGATTCCACGTAGCCCCACCACTTTTTGGCAAGTCACGACAACGGACACCACTCCACTCTCCATAACAAACTTCATATGGCTCTGAACGGCCACTGATGCCACTACTCTCCGTAACAAACTCCACGTGGCTCTGAACGGCCCACTACCAGGCAGTTACAGATGTCGCTGTCAATCAGTTACGCTCTCCATCTATAAAAGGGATCCTCAGATACGTTCTTCTCTAAGCTTAAAACATTATCTCAAAACTCTGCTAAAATTTCATTCGAGTGCTCCATTTCTGTTGAGATAGAGTACTGACTTGAGCTTCGGAGGGTCTTGTCGGAGCACCCCCAACTCCGATTTAGACTTTCCTTGCAGGTCCCGGTGACGGACGCGATCTTCTCGACTCCAGCTTCTCCGACGTTGGTGGAATTCTGCACCAACAAAATTGACGCTAGAGGAAGGGGCTGTCTTCGCAAGATCCTTGTTCTTAAAGAAGTACTCAACGGGACTGTCTCCAATCATCTTCTTCAACATTTTCTTCTTCTTCTCCTGCCAGATCTCCACCTGATGCCTCCCCGAAAGCCATCCACCAGGTGATCTACAGCCTCCATGGTCAGATCCTAGTGAGATCCGCAAGCTCTGGCCTCGTCTCTAATTTTTTAGGCTCCTCCTCCTCCGGCAATCGGCATGGAGTAGTTCGACTTGCTGGTTCAGCAGGTCAGGGGCCTCACCGAAGCAGTGCAGGCCATGCAGCAGCAGCCGCAGCAGCCACAGGCATCAGTGCGACTGGAAAGAGCATCGTCGGAGTTTTAGAATCCGATGATCGGGCGGGCAACTTGGGCCAGTCGCCCTGTCTTCCCCGAAAAGGGGAAGCAAAAGGCGGAGAGCCCTCCGTCCGATCATGATTCCACCTCCGGAGGGTCCTTACCTCCATTCTACCAGAAGACCTTCGATCGCAGTCGAGAGGACCTCCTGGATCAAAGATTTCAGGAGATGAACCGACGGATCGAAGAGCTCCGTCATGCTCCCACTGCTTACGGTGAGGACATCTGTACTAACCCTTCTTTCTCTCAAATGATTATGCAGGAACCAATCCCGCCAAACTTCAAGCTCCCTCAATTCGAGAGCTACGATGGGATCTCAGATCTGGTTGACCACCTGGAGGCCTTCCGGACAATGATGCTGCTCCATGGTGCGCCAGACGCCATCCTGTGCCGAGCTTTTCTATCCACCTTGAAGGGAGCAGTAAGAAATTGGTACTCGACACTGAAGTCGGGTACTATCTTCTCCTTTGATTAGATGAGCCACCAGTTCGTTGCTCATTTTGTCAGCAGCTGACATCTCCAGAGAGGTTCGGAGTCTCTCATCAACATCAAGCAAAAGGAGAAAGAATCCATCCGAACTTACGTCAACTATTTTAACGCCACCGCGTTGGAGGTCCAAAATTTGGACCAATCAGTTGTAATGGCCGCCCTGAATAGCGGCCTTCAAAAGAATAATCTTCTGTTCTCTCTAGAAAAGAAGTATCCCAGGGACTTCGCTGATTTGCTGGCTCGGGCCGAAGGATATGTCCGAGCAAAGGAAGCCTTCAAGATGAAAGATGAGGAGGCCGTGAAGGAGCAGCAGGCGGGTGACTCCAGCAAGCCCACAGCTGAAAAAGGGTCGAGTGAAGCTCGGCCACATTCTCGAACTCCTTCTAGACACAAGCGTGTCCGAACTCCCCCCCAAGCTCGTAGGCAGAGGAGCCTGGATCGTAGGGTTCGACGGAGCTCTCCCCCAGGAAGATTCCACAGCTACGCCGCCCTCAATGCTCCAAAAGCTCAAGTACTGATGGAGGTCAGGGAGCAGCTGCCATGTCGGAAAGGATGCACACACACCTTGAAAAGCGCAATCCTAACAAGTTCTACCTCTATCATCGTGACCACGGCCATGACACAGAGGAGTGTATTCATCTCCGAGATGAGATCGATGAGCTCATCAAATGAGGTCGGCTCGACAGATTCATTCGACGTCGGTCTGAAGGTAGGAAAGATCGGTCGAGGGCCCTGCCACAATCGGAGCTGCCAAGGAGGGAGGAACAGCCTAAAGATCGACCTCCAATTGGGATCATCAACACCATCTCTGGAGGACCCCGACGGAGAGCAGACCTTCTGTGACTATGGGATTCAAAAAATCTACGAATGTATTACCAATAACTTTGCCTTAAATAAAAGTTTCTTTCATATTCACATATCTTTTCTTTTGGCATGAGCTTGTAATGACAGGGAGTAGCTCCTTCAGACAATCAAAACTAAGTGTGTCAGGAACAAGAGGAGGACCTCGTCCTGACACAAACGAAGGCCCGATTATTTAGAGACCGGATGGGGGGAGAGGCCCTTGCAACGGCCTTTATGCGCCCCCACAGCCATGTTAAGAACAGGAGGAGAACCTCGTCCTAACATGAGTAAAGTCGAAGGCCCAATTATTTAGAGATCGGATGGGGGGAGAGGCTCTTGCAATGGTCCTTATGTGCCCCCACAGCCATATTAAGAACAGGAGGAGAACCTCGTCCTAACATGAGCAAAGTTGAAGGCCCGATTATTTAGAGACCGGATGGAGGGAGAGGTCCTTGCAACAGCCCTTATGCGCCCCCACAGCCATGTTAGGAACAAGAGGAGAATCTCGTCCTAACATGAGCAAGGTCGAAGGTCTGATTATTTAGAGACCGGATGGGGGGAGAGGCCTTTGCAATGGCCCTTACGTGCCCCCACAACCCTGTTAGGAACAGGAAAAAAATCTCATCCTAACATGAGCTGAAATTGACTGTGTCAGGAACAGGAGGAGAACCTCGTCCTGACACAAATGAAGACTTGATCATTCAAGACCGGATGAGGGAGAAAGTCTCCTCAATGGCTCCTCTACACCCCTACAATCCCATTAAGAGCAGAGGAAAAACCCTCACTCGAACACAGAAAAAAAGGAGAAGAGAAAAAGGAAAAGCGACGAGCTACGCTAGTGATAAGAAAAAAATAAACTACATCAAAGACATAAGGAACCTCGTCTCAACGAGGAAGGAGACTCTTGTCAAAAACCCTCAGTCTTTAAGAGGGAACCCAACATTGGCAGGAGAAAATCGACTTCCTCAAGGTAATGAGAAGTTCAGGCCCCCAAGCTCGAGCACCGAGAGGAAGCATCAAACTCGGATGATCTCAAAAAGACCTTCGATCATGAACAAAAAGGGCAAATCAACACGGCGACGATCAAGAACCTTCAAACAATGTCGATATCGAACAAGACAAAAGACAAAAAAACTCGGTAAACAACAACTCAAAGTAAGAATAGATAAGGTAATGAGAAAATTTCTTTTTATTTCATTAGTAAAGTGTGTATTACAAAATCTATGAAGGCCAAAAAAGAAAAACGACAAGAAAAGAAAAGAATGCATGGAAGAACAAAAGGTAAAAGAAGCTCTAAGGAAGCTCGACTTCTTCCGACTTCAAACTCTCAGTTCTAGTCATTGTCAGGGATTGCTTTAAGTTTTCCACTTCTTCTTCTAGTTCCTTCTTTCATAAAAGCATCTTCCGATACATTTGGTGGAACCACCGGCTTTCGCCCTCCGACTCCCGAAGCCTCTTCCTCAGAACCTTGGACTCTGCCTCGGCATCCTTGATTGCCTGCTGCTCGTAGACCAGCTGAATCTTCAGCTGCTGCAGTTCGGCCTTCTCCTATCCAAGGGCCATGGACAGTTCCTCCATGGTCTCCCTCAAAGAGCGGAGCTTGTCGGAGCCTTGTGCAGAGATGGCCTGGACTCTCTCAGATAACTGCCTCTGAAGGCGGGCAACCTCGTCGGTCGCCATCTTGAGCTTCCTTCGATAGTCGTCTACTTGCCCGCACCAGCTGACTTGGTAGGCGTTGTAGTTTGCCTCGGCATCCTACAGCTGCTTCTGAAGGTCAGAGAATTTCTTCGACCAGTCTCGATCGTGGTCGGCCTGAGTTGTGAGCCAGGATGAGCTCCCTTCCAACTGGCCGATCTTCTCCCATGCAGCCGCCAGCTCGACCTCAAGGGAGCTGATCTTGGAAGCCTGAGTCCAAGATTGATCGCTGGCATATTTTCGGAGTTCCTCAAGCTCCTTCACGAAGTCAGCCTTCCTCCGAGTGTAGTCTATGAAGCCCTTTTTATGGAGGTCCCAAAAGCGAGTAGCCTCCACAGTGACTTCTGAATGGCTCTTCCTCAGTCGGTGAAGTTCGTCATCTAGCTTCTTTGATTTCTTCGTCAAGTGACGAACTTCCCTTCTGAGGTCCCAGATCATTGACTTCAGAGGAATTCCCTGTGGTAGGGGAAGAGCTTTAGTAGGGCACTGTCGTTGGAAGATAAGAGCGCCACAACACAAATCAGTGCAAGAAAATAAAAGAGAAGAAAAAGAATGCAGAGTAAGAAAGAGGGGCTCTCTGTAAAGAAGAATCCAATTTCATTGATTAAATAGTTCTTACGTACAAGAGAATGAGAAAAATTATAAAAAAAAAGAATACAAAATTAGAGATTTTGGATCTCTGAGGCAGAAGTGGGGGAGCTCGGCAATCCCGGAAGGTCGGCCGTGGCAGCCGCGGCAGTCGAAGAAGTCTCGACTGGAGGAAGACCGACAGCAGCTTCAGAAGGCCCGACTTCATCATCGAACACCTCATCCAGGAAGCCAAGATCCAGCTCGAGAAACTTTTCAACCACCTTCTCTTGGCAGAGCTCAAAGCCCTTGATGAAGGTGGCCTGACCGAACTCGACCTTCAGATCCCTCATCTCGGAGGAGGTTTTGAACTCCTCCACTGCCCGGACCATTGCCTTCGAGACCAGAGTCGGTATCTGTGCCTTTAACTTGAAGACCTCTGCCTCTGCTTTCTTTCTTTCCTCCTCCAAGGTGGCCCTCAAGTCTGTTGAGGTCCGCCCTTCCTTCTGTAGCGCCTCTTGGAGACTCGCGACTTCGGCGATCTTCTCCTTGAGGCGGACGGCCTCGGCCAGGCGACCTTCCTCCACCTGGATGGCCTCCTTCCTAGTATTGTTCATCGCCTCGATGTTGGCGATGAGCTGGTGTCCAATCTGCAAGAGCGATCAGGGAGTCAATATAAAAGCTGAGGAATAAGCTAAGTAAAGAGGCAAGAAGAAGAAAGGAGTAAATTGACCTACCTTGAGAAAGGATCCCAGAGAGTCCCAGATCCACTGCTCAGGATTGGTGTGAACGATCCTGTGGACGACCTCGGACAGGATGCACCCGTCGATCAATCTCTTTATTAGATCTCTATTGTTGAAGAAATTTTTCCCCAGATCTTCTTCGAAGCCATCGGCCCCCTCGATGGCAGCCCTGCTGCTGTGGCTCTTGCGGGCCAATATTTTTTTTCTCCTTCTCTGTTCGGCCTCTGGTGCCTCCTCGGGTCGGGCCTCTAGAGCGGAAACCTCGACCGGGGGGCTCCTTGAAGAGGCCCGAGGGACTGCGAGCTCGACATCGGAGGGAGTGTCGACGGTAATGGCCGCCTGGGCAGGCACGGCCGAGCTGGTCTCTTCTGCCCTTGCCCTCTTTGCCACCCCCGAGGATGCTGCACCTTTCCTTTTATGGGTCTTGAGACCCTGGGCTAGCATTCGAGCTGCGTCAGTGTCCATATCTGCAATGAATGAGGATCGACATAGCTTAACAAAAGAACAAGAAGAAAGGGGAAGTAAAAAAGAAAAAAATTACCGGTAGGGTTGAGAGGGCTTAGGCCGATGTTAAACAAGAGTTGTTCCTTCAGAAGGTTGGAGAGAAGAGGAGCTGGATAAGTCTCGAGTTTATTGGAGGCTTCAAGATCATCCTGTCCTAGGCTAGAAGCCCGACGGACGAAATCCCTCAGGGAGCCCCAGGGGGCAATCCCAGCTCCAAGGTCGGGCATCGGACGTAGAAGTATCTCTCCTTCCAGTTGTAGATAGAAGAGGAGGCACCTTTCAGCAACCCCTTTCTATCAAACTGAGGGGAGAAATACCACCAGTCCTTTGCCGAGGGATGATGCTTGAAGGTATAGAAATTCTTAAACAAAGAAAGGGTTGGCCGAACTTCAGCTAGACTACAGAGGAAAAGAAATCCTATCAGAAATCTAAAAGAGTTCGGCGCTACAGAAACTAAAGAAATATTTAAGAAGCAAAAGAGAGCAATAATAAAAGGTGGAAGTGCAAGTTGAAGCCTGGCACAGAAAGCTTCTTGGTATAAACAGAAGCAGCCGGGGGGAGGAGCGCTAGCCCGACCAGTCGGCCCAGGAAGCTCTAGCTCGTACTCCGGAGGAACCCCGTACTAAGTCTTAATCAGCGAGAGTTCCTCCGGAGTCATAAAGCTGGGGATGGTATCTGGTACAAAGATCAGATGAGGTTCATCTACAGAACTAAGATTTTGAGGGGCTGGAACGGACGAACTCCTAGAATCAAGTGAAAACCATAAAAATCTTGAGAAAAATTAGAAAAAATAAGAAATGGGATGCTCATGGAAAATCGAACAGGCAGAATGTAAAGGAGGAAAAATGGAAGAAGAACAGCAAGAGAAAAAAAAAGGAGGGAAGTTCTGGAACTAACCTAGGATAGTCCGAAGGATGCAGAGATGGGGATGACTCAAAGAACGCCTATGGCCGAGAAGGATGCTGGGGAAGAATGGAACTCTCGAGAAGAAGGAGGGACCGAAGAAACTCTCAGGCAAAGTGAGACCCCTGAAAGAGGGAGATGGGTTTAAATAGGCGATGAGGTCCGATGCAATAATGATCGCAGATCTCCTCTGGCCGATCTACAACCGCCACATGTCCTACTCATCATGGCAGGCGGCAGAAGGCAGTTGACAACTGACAGAATCATTATTGCACCGTACCTAGAGCAACGCTCTAGTAAAAATTCCAAAAAATTTTTTTTTGATCGCCTCAATTTGAAAAGGCTCCAGCACCAACGCGCCAAACGCCAAAATATCTGAAAACAACTGAGTACAAAAATTGAGGGAGGCAACTTCGACTGTGAAAATTTCTCTATACTTTCTTTATTCGGAATCCAAACTCGAAAGTAGGGAGACTGGTGTTGGGTATAAAATACCCCCAGCTGAAGTTCATAAAAGGCCGACCCTCCCAGGACTCTTCCGGCTTCCGACCTTGTGCGGCGTCTTTCTGAACTCCCCCGACTATCCGAGCTTCCATAATACCATCCGGACTTCTCTGATAATGAGCTCCTCTATTCATATACCGGACTACTCCAAATACTCTCCAGGCTTCATTATCAGCCGACTTTCTACAGTGATCGGCTACCCTCTGAATCTCTTCCAGACTTCTTCCTGCCGTGAATGACTTTACTCCGAACTTCTTTCGGACTTCGTCAATGTCTGAGCTTCTCCAACAGCAGGACCTCTACAGTAACCAGACTCCATCCAAGTTTCTACGATGGTCGACTGCCTTCCAGATTTCATCCGAGCTTCTATAAGAGCCGGATCCCAATCGAACTTCTACAGCGGACGGATTTCAGACGAATTTTTACAATGGACGGGCTCCACCAGCCGGATCTCTACTTCGGACTTCTATTGCAAGCGGACTTCATCCGAGCTTCTACAATAAGAAGTCTTCATTCGAGCTTCCACAGCAATCGATCTTCATTCGAGCTTCTACAATAAGCGGCCTCCTTTCAGACTCCTACAAGATCCGGACTCCGTCCGAACTTCTACAACAGAATTGAATTTCGGACTCCTCCAACGTTCGACCTTCTCCAGTATCCTCAAGACTCCTCCAGTGGACGAACCTCCACAGCACCATCCGAACTCCACTGTCGGACGACCCTCTGTCGGATTCCTCAAGAAATCGGATCTCTTCGGTGGACAATCTTCAGATGAGCTTCCACATCAGGCAAATTTCAGACTGACTCCTCTAGCAATCAGACTCTTACGGGACTTCTCCAACAGAAAGTCCCCGTCCGAGTTTCTACAGCAGATGACTTCCGCCTGCAGCATCAACGCCCAAGGCACCTGACAATAGTGGACTCGTCGGCAATCTCGAAAACATCCGAGCTTCTCTTAGATTGCAGAGACAAAGAGCCATTCCGCTCCATCAGACGTCCCAGCCGAGCTTCAACCGTCAGGCCCGAACTCTCTGGCAAGTCGCAATAATGGCCACTACCCCATTCCACTCTCTGTAACAGATTCCACTGGCCCCACCACTCTCTGGCAAGTCGCGACAATGGACACCACTCCACTCTCCATAACAAACTCCACGTGGCTTTGAACGGCCACTGACGCCACTACTCTACGTAACAAACTCCGCGTGGCTCCGAACGGCCTACTATCAGGCAGTTACAGACATCGCTGTCAATCAATTACGCTCTCTGTCTATAAAAGGGACCCTCAGATACGTTCTTCTCTAAGTTCAAAACTCTATCTTGAAACTCTGCTAAAATTTTATTCGAGTGCTCTATTTCTGTTGAGGCAGAGTACTGACTTGAGCATCGGAGGGTCTTGCCGGAGCACCCCCAACTCTGATTTAGACTTTTCTTGCAGGTCCCAACGGCGGACACGATCTCCTCAACTCCAGCTTCTCCGACGTCGGCGAAATTCTGTACCAACAGTTACTATAATTTTATGATAAGACAGATTTCATCATAAAATGTTAAATTTGCTAATAAACTAATCTCATCACTAAAATATTATATTTTGACAATCATATGGTGATAGTTTTCCTTTTTTTATTATGAAATTTCATGGTGATCTGTAATAAGTCAATTTCCAACATGAAATATGGAATTTAGTATTAAAAAAATTATCACTTAAATATTTCCTATGTGACGAACATATGGTGATAAGAATATTTTATTATTAAATAAATAATAGTTTTATGGTGTGCCAAATTTCATCACAAACTATTGAATTTATGTGAAACCAAAAGTGTTATATTTGCAATCAAATTGTCATGACAAAAATATTTTATCACCAAATATAAATGTCACTTTGTGATGAATTAAACTTTATTACCAAATATTAAATTTTATGACAAACAAATTTCATCACCAATTCTTATCCATGATAATTTTTTAATTAATTAAAAAAATACTGCATCGGATATTCATTGTCCATGTATATAAAAATAGATAATACCCATCACATACATAATTATTCTAAACTTAATATCATTTGTAAGGAATGAGATAAAATCTCACACAAATTATCTTGATAACTTATAGATAAAAGTGTAGAAAAACTTAGAAAATCTCATCTCTTAGATGTGCATGTAGAAATTTAATTCTAGCAGCAGAAAAATTTTAGATCTGGATTAAAACTCTTTTAATCAATCATGCATACAATAGATCTAATCTATTGATGTCCTAGGATCTATCACATGCAAGATCAAAATGCTAAAAAATAAAAATCAGATTTAGATTAGATCAATATCTTATACGGATAGATGAATACCGTAACTGATAATCGTGGTATACTCCGAGGTTTTCGATCAACCGTATATATATTCGGTCTCTACGGATATCCACATGAAGCTTTCAATCCGATTAGAGGCTCCTAACTTCATCGAGGTGCTAGCTCCCTTACAGAAGTCATTTCCTGATGGTTGATGAAGAACTTCTCCATCATTTTCTCTAAGACCCTCTTAGAGATGATGGTGAACAAGAGGAGGGAGAGGAAGAAGAAGAGATCCTTTATCTCCTTTCTTCTCTAGAACACACGCCACAAGGAGGAAGAGATGTGGAGGAAGAAGAAGAAAACTTTTGAGAAAACCCTTTTCTCTCTTCCCAAAGCCTAAGATGAAGCCCTAGGAAGACCTCATGCCCCCTTGAGAGAGCCCACGCCCTCTTAATTTTTTCTTATGCCTCACGTCTGATTTTCCACGATGATATTTAGATCTCATCACTTTTATTTGCATGCAATAGGGATTAGGTCATACCTTGTTAGGATAAAATTTAAATGATACCTTATCTACATCCTTTGTGAAGGAAAATCTAAGAAATCTCATCTCCTTAGTAGATATGCATGCTGATTTTTTTTTTAAAAAAAATCTGACAGTGAAAATATTTCAGATATGATTAAATCTAATTTAATCTTGAAGCAAAATTTGAGTGCATGGGTAAAATGATAATTTTAAAACTTTTTCAAAATCATTATTTTACAGTAAAAATTATTAATTAATCTAATTAATTAACATATATTTACCCTACACTAGGATCTAAATATGATATATAGCATGCATGTATTTAAATTTAAAATTCAAATTCGAATAGTAAATAATTTACTGTTCTATGTTCAGAACACAATACCTTTATGCGGGTAGTCGATCTCCATAATCTGATCACCGTCGGAAGGATCTGATCATCACAACATAGCCACACAGCATGTCTAGCCTCTGCGGATCATCCACATGAAGCTCCCGATCTGATTGGCTCCTCACGAGTGCTAGCTCATTGTAGAGCCCTTTCGACGGCCGATGCTGATCGAACTCCTTCGATCGATGTCTGTCGACTCCTCGGATGCTCTAGATCATCAGCAAGTGTGCCTGAGAGGTTGTTGAATCTCTTCTTGAAATTTGGTGGGCTCACGACACTCGTAGCTCACCTTCTCACTTCCCAAACCCTAGGCTAAAAACCTAGGGAACTCACTGAAAAACCCTGCACCCAATTTTTTTTCTTTTCTTTCTTTTTCTCTCGAAAGGTTTTGGACCTTCACCTCATGCACAAGGCTTCCTCACACCCCAGGCTTTCTCTCCAAAAAATTCTACGCACGCCCCATCCTTCTCCTCTTTTTAAAACAACATCGAACGTGTCTTATCCGCGTGAGAAGATAAAGACAAGTGGTTACACATTTGAATTCAAATCAAATTTGAATTCAAATGCAAACCAACTCATCCCTATCCACTTGGGCATGAGAAGAGAAGGTGCGAGGCTGCTTTGTGCATGGAAAGGTTTCACGAGAAACTCTTTCTCTTGTAAGATATGGGGCGCTAAAGAAGATAAGAACATGGTGCATGGATTGGTTGCTCATTCAAATTCAAACTTTGTTTTGAATTTGAATGGCCAACCAACCATCCTTATCCACCTATGTGGTGCACAAATGTGGGACATGGAAAGGGCTTTGCGTGAGAGAAAATTCATGAGAAGAAACTTCTCATGAATACAAATGGGCGCAGAGATGTGAAGTTGCGCAGGGATTCAAATTCAAATGGTGGTTTAATCTTAATTGAACCAACCTAATCAAAATAGGTTAAGCACAATTAGACTAAATTAAATCTAACTTAATTAGGCTTAATTAGGCTCAATAAAATCTTAATCAAATCAAAAATTGACTAAGTCCAACTCCTGATCAAATCAGGGACCAAACCATCTCAACGATTAGGTTAACTCTTAACCTAATCGGGTCAAACCCAACTGAATCCAATTCAATTGAACTTGATCCAAAAATAATTACTCAATCAAATTGAGTTAATTAGTGATTAAATTACTAATTAAACCTCTCATAAATATTGAATCTAAATTCGATGGGCAATCGGGTATCAAAGTTCGTCAATATGAAACCTTGATCGAAGAGTCCCAAATAGTGGGACTCTTGACCCCCGTACCCAAAATGTGTGGGACTGGTGATCAAAGAATCTTGATTCTCGATCACAGAGTCCCAGACACGTAGGACTTATAGACCACGAACATTAAGACTCTTCATCAGCCATCAGATTAGATAGGAACCTCTAATGTGTGTGATCCCGCAGGTTCGAACCTAAGCCGGTAGCACAGGAACCAATTCCTATACTAATCGAAGTGACCATCTAGTAATGGTACTCGATGTTCGGATAGATCGAATAGTCACAATCACAACATTCAAAACCTACATGAATATGGTTATTGTATAATTCATCCCTTTTGACCCCTATGTATAGGATGACTCAGGGTTAAACTGTCAACCCTGATTAGATCATCCGAGTCGTGCTCAACTCAATCAGTCCTGTGACTTCTCACTAGGACTACCCTGGCCAATATTTTGTTAAATTAAAATACGACTGTATACAGCTCCTGAATTGGAGTGGTCAATCCCATCTTGACACACGCACCGACAAGTCAAGTACTTGACTACACCTAGCAGCCTTCCGTCACTGAATTAGAAATTCAGATAGTCCAATGCCTAAGTGCAGTGAGTTGCTTGCAAGTCACTGTGGCAGTCTTAGGTCGGAGAGACATTTATACCCATATCCCATCGGAGCAAATCTTGACAGTAGAGATGCTTCAGAGTTGGTCAAGTTCAGTGCAGATGTACCCTTACATCTCACCTGTATGCCACACCAGTGTCTCCACACTCCTTGGTTAAGAGGACAACCAACCTATATGACACACAACGACCTATGCTCAATAAATATTGTTGTCCTTGGTAACAACGTATCATTTGGTCGCGAACAAGTTTAAGGACTAAACGACAAATCCTCCTTTGTCGAGTCTAAATAGTCCTAAGGACTTCACCACAACACAGGAGTTCATTAGAAGATGACAATTTGTGATGAAAAAATATCAAAATAATTTTTATTTATTTATGATTTATGTACTAATACAACAAAGAGCACAACCTTCAATAGGCTGACAATTGGTTTAGGGATACTATTCCCAACAATCTCCCACTTGGCCTAAAGCCAATCGGTGTAGTATCTAATACCCATCTTCGACTTAAAGTCATTGAACTCCTTCACCGCAATGGCTTTAGTGAATGGGTCGGCCAGGTTCTCCTTTCCGTCGATCTTCTGAAGGTCGACGTCTCCTCGATCCATGATTTCTCAGATGAGATGGTAGCGATGCAGAATATGCTTCGTCCGCTGGTGTGCCTTTGGTTCCTTCGCCTGAGCAATGGCTCTAGAACTGTCACAGTAGAGCAGAACTGGACCAACAAGGGAGGGTGCTACTCTGAGCTTGATGATGAATTTTCTCAGCCACACCGTTTCTTTGGCAGCATCTGATGCAGCGACATACTCCGCCTCACAAACTGAATCAACCATTGTGTGCTGCTTGGAATTTTTCCAGCAAACAGCCCTTCCATTAAGGATAAAAATAAATCCCGACACACTCTTGCTGTCATCGTGATCAGACTGAAAACTAGAGTCTGTAAACCCTATAAGTCTCAAGTCCGATTCATCATAAACAAGCCACTGGTCCTTAGTCTTTCTTAAATACTTCAGGATGGTTTTAACAACCTTCTAGTGATTCTCCCCTGGATCAGATTGGTATCTACTCACTACCCCAAGTGAGTATGCCATATCTGGTCATGTACATGCCATGGCGTATATGATAGATCCCACTGCTGAAGCATATGAAATTCTACCCATACGCTCTCTCTCTTGAGGTGTTGTCGGACAATCTCTCTTTGAGAGAGAAATTCCATGGCCTATCGGTAGATAGCCTTTCTTGAAATTCTCCATGCTGAACCTCTTCAGCATAGTATCAATGTACGTGGACTGGGATAAGCCAAGCAACCTTTTAGTTCTATCCCTATAGATCCTCATCCCTAGGATGTAGGAAGCTTCTCCCAGATCCTTCATGGATAATTATGACGACAGCCAAATCTTTATTCTCTATAATGCAGGGGTATCATTCCCGATTAAGAGAATGTCATCCACATACAATACAAGAAATACTACTACTAGACCATTAGCCCACTTATAAATGCAGGACTCTTCTCCATTTTTAACGAAGCCATACATCTTGATCATCCTATCAAAATGTATGTTCCAACTTTGGGATGCCTGCTTAAGTCCATAAATGGACCTCTGTAGCCTGCACACCTTAGACTCATCTGTGGATGTGAATCTTTTAGGTTGTATCATATACACCTCTTCATCCAGCTCTCCGTTTAGGAAAGCTATCTTCACATCCATTTGCCAGATTTCATAGTCCAGATGGGCAGCTATCGCAAGCATAATTCGAATGGATTTGAGCATTGCCACAGGAGAAAACATCTCGTCATAGTCTATACCATAATGTTGACGATATCCCTTGGCAACCAGATGGGCTTTATAGGTTTCCACCTTTCCGTCTGCGCCCCTCTTCCTCTTGAAGACCCACTTACACCCTATGGATTTTACTCCTTCGGATGGGTCAACCAATATCCACACATCGTTGACCTTCATGGACTCCATTTCGGATTTCATGGCCTCTAGCCATTTTTCAGACTAGCAAACCCCATCATGGATCGGACCATGTCTAACAAGGTCCGATTCCTCCTTTCAGACACACCATTATGCTGTGGTGTTCCAGGAGGAGTCCACTGAGAGAGAATCCCATTCTCTCCTAAATATGTTAAAAACTTATTGAAAAGGTATTCACCTCCTCGATCAGATCGAAGAGTTTTAATACACTTTCCAATTTATTTTTCTTCCTCATTTCAGAATAGTTTGAATATTTTAAACGACTCCGACTTATGCTTCATTAAATAGACATACCCATACCTCAATAGGTCGTCTGTGAAGGTTATGAAGTAAAAATATCCACCTCTTGCACTTGAGCTCATGGGTCCACATACATCAGAATGTACCAAACCCAAGAGTTCACTGGCTCGCTCACCTTTTTCAGTAAAAGGTGACTTGGTCATCTTCCTAAGAAGATAGGACTCACAGGTTGGAAGTGATTCACAATCACCAACTTCAAGAATTTCTTCTTGAGCCAACCTGTTTATCCTATTCTTATTGATATGACCTAGCCTACAGTGCCAAAGGTAGACTTCTGACACATTATCTATTCTAGGGCGTTTATCAGAGGTTTGAACCACATTAACAGGCTGTGACAGTAAGTAAATTCTATTATCTAGTTGTCCAACAAATATTGTAACACCATTCAAAATGATATTGCAAACATTTTTTTTATTAAAAATTGATAACCGTACATGGCCAAAAGGCCTACAGAAATAATATTTAATAAAAAGCTTGGATAATAGTGACATTCACTCAGAATTACATTACGAAAATTGATTACAAGGTTCATGATTCCTAAAGCTAGAACTGGAACTTTGCTTTCATCTCCAACGTTCAGGAACCTCTCGCCATCATCAAATCTCCTACTGACTTGTAGACCTTGCATCGAATTGCAAATATGATAAGGGCTTCCAGTATCCAATACCTAGACAGTAGTATCACAAATGGAAATGTTGCAAGGTGTTATCATATAATTACCTTGCTTCTTCTTTGGCCTGTTTGGATCCAGGGAGGCAATGTATAGAGGACAGTTTCTCTTCCAGTGCCCCTGCTTCTTGCAAAAGAAGCACTCCGCCTGGCTCTGATCGGGCTTGCACTTCTTGGTCTGACCCTGTGCAGACATCCCAGCATGCGGCTGCACCTTCTTATTCTTCTTCTTCTTGTTCTTCTTCCCTTTCTTAAAGGATCGACGACCAGAAGAAGACCCTCCCACAACATTCACCGACTCCTTATGGAGCTGGTGGTCCTTCTCAAAGTTCTACAGCAACCCCAACAAGCCATGGTAGTTCACTGCAGGCTTTGTCATTCGAAAATGAGTAAGGAAGGGGAGGAAGGACTTGGGCAATGAATTAAGGATCGCATCCTTACCGAGCTACTCGTGCAGGGGAAAGCCCAGTTTACTTAGGCGCTCAATCATTTCGATCATGTACAGTACATGATCAGTGACTGAGGCCCCATCCCTTATTCGAGCATTGAAAATGGCACAACTAGTTTTGTGCCTTTCAACGTCGTCAGGCATCCCAAAGAAGTCATTCAATATTTGAAGCATCTCCTACGACTGGGCATTCTCAAACTTGCGGCTGAACTCATCATTCATTGCCGCTAGCATTATGCATCGAACGGTGGTGCGGTCATTGAGCTACTTCTGGTAAGTATCTCGGATCGTACCTCTAGCATTCGAGGCTGGCTCCTCTAGTGCCAGATCCGTTACTACATAAAGGATCCGCTCATGCTCAAGGACGATTTTTAATTTTCGATACCAGCTATCAAAATTAGGTCTCATGAGCTTGTCATTATCTAATAATGATCGGAGCGACAGGGTAGTGGCCATAGCTGCATAAAGAAAAATCAGACCTCTATTAGTACATAAATTATTAATACTAAAGACTTAGACTTTAGTCTAAAGTTTCTCCCAATATTTTTACGAACTGGTAGCCTCAACCTCTAATTCGAAGAATTACTTTAATTCCTTAGTGGGTACTAGAATTCACACAGACTACACACGAGCTCAACTTTGGTTGGTCAACCCATGTGCATCTATGGGTAGGTTCAAAATCAGTTGTTTCCCTAAACAACTTCTAGTAATTTATTTTGCCCCAGAACCTAATCAGTAGGCTTTGGCCTCCACTAAAAAGATCTGGTTAGGTCCAACCATTAACATGACTTGATTTGGTGAATCGAACCAATAAATGATCAGGCCCGACTTTGGCCGGCCAATCTGACCACCATCAGAAAGACTCAAACCAAATTATCATACTATGAATGATAATTCCATTAGTCAATAAGCACCAGGCCTTTGGACCTCCAATGATTATTAAACTAATGGACTCATTATCACTCACTTAATAGGAGGCTATGACTTAGTTATCACTATAACTTAATCATTTTTAGGACCTAATAATTTTTGAGGATTTTATTAAAGGATAGAAGAGAATAAATTTTCAGTCAATTTCAATCCTCCCACTGACTTCACCAAGTCAGATTAAAAAAAGATTAAATTAAAGCCGGCATTAGGAGCACCTAAATCAGTCACACTGATTTACCTAATGACATGGGTGAGCCCTAATCACCAAGTGATCTAATCAAAACCTAACTCACCAGGTTGGCCAGGTAAGTGAGATCAGTGGTGGGGATATGCCATTAACTCATCAGAGATCGAATCAATGCGAGTAGCTCCCACTTAAGAACCATTGGTCAAACTACCGAACTTACCTTAGACACCAACCAGTTCATTAGTTTTAATTTGATTAACTTAGTAAATAGGGTTCCACCGCATAGCCAAGAATTAAGTCCATCTTGGTCTAGTTAAAGACATGGACCCATTCAACTACAACTATTGGAGTTGAGTCTAAAGTGTCCTTGACCTAATCTAATTCAACTTTTGATTAGATTTGACCAATTACTCTATTTTAGTCCATTTCTTTAAGCTAACCTTAGGTCTAACCCAATTATGGACCTAATCCATCTAACCCATTGACCCACAAGTTTATGCAATTGTCTTAGGTCTTAATTCACAATTCTAGACCAACTTGACAACACTTAATTCTTTTAATTAAGTATTTAGGCTGATGGGTCAGGATTTGACTTTTCAAAAATAATTTTTAAATTTGAAAGGTTTTATTTTCTGTTCACCAAATATGTTGACTCATTTCACAAATAGATCAGCACATTTCATAAATAGCAATCCTATTGCTAATTACATAATAAAAAATAACTCAATCAAAATAAATAATAAATATTTTTTTAGATCTAATCTAACACATTCATGATAAATTTTACAATTGAACCTTTACAATTAAGTCCTTTCACTGCTTCATCTGCATGGGATATAATTGCAGCGGCACCCCTACCGCCATAGAAGACCCCATCGAATGGGAGAAGAGGATCTTTAAACCCTACTTTTCTTCTATGATCGGACGGCCATGGCAACCAACCCAATTAGATTACTTGCTACTTGGATCAAGTATATCTATATATACCAATTTTCAAAATTTAAATTTCAAATTTTGAATTTCAAATTTTAAATTTCAAATTTTAAATTTTGAATTTTAAATTTTAAATAAATTTTAAATTTCAAAATTTTAAATTTCAAATTTTAAATTTTAAATTTTGAATTTCTAATTTAAAATTTCAATCAAATTTTAAATTTCAAATTTCAAATTTTGAATTTTAAATTTTTAAATTTTGAATTTTGAATTTCAAATTTTAAAATTCAAAATTTAAAATTTGAATTTCAAATGTTTAAATTTTGAATTTTGAACAACTTTTAAAATTTAAATTTTAAAATTTAAATTTAAACTTTTAGATTACAACTTAATCTATGCATGCAAATTCATATGTCATATCTTAGAACCCGCTCTGATACCATTTGGAGCAAAATTTGAGTGCAAGAGTAAAATGATAATTTTAAAACTTTTCAAAATCACTATTTTATAGTAAAAATTATTAATTAATCTAATTAATTAATATATATTTATCCTACACTAGGATCTAAATATGATATATAGCATGCATGCATTTAAATTTGAAATTTAAATTTGAACAGTAAACAATTTACTGTTCTGTGTTCAGAACACAATACCTTTATGCGGATAGTCGATCTCCACAATCTGATCACCGTCAGAAGGATCTGATCATCATAACACAGTCACACAGTATGTCTAGCCTCTATGGATCATCCACATGAAGCTTTCGATCTGATCGGCTCCTCACGAGTGCTAGCTCGTTGTAGAGCCCTTTCAACGACCGATGCTAATCGAACTCCTTCGATCGATATCTGCTGACTCTTTGAATGCTCCAAATCATCAGCAAGTGTGCTTGAGAGGTTGATGAATCTTTTTCTAAAATTTGGTGGGCTCACGATACTCGTAGCTCACCTTCTCACTTCCCGAACCCCAGGCTGAAACCCTAGGGAACTCACTGAAAAACCCTATGCCTAATTTTCTTTCTTTTCTTTCTTTTTCTCTCGGAAGGTTTTGGACCTTCACCTTGCGCACAAGGCTTCCTCATGCTCCAGGCTTTCTCTCCAAAAAATTCTACACATGCCCCATCCTTCTCCTCTTTTTAAAACAACGTCGAACGTGTCTTATCCGTGTGAGAAGATAAAGACAAGTGGTTACACATTTGAATTCAAATCAAATTTGAATTCAAATGCAAACCAAATCATCCCTATCCACTTGGGTGTGAGAAGAGAAGGTGTGAGGCTGCTTTGTGCATGGAAAGGTTTCATGAGAAACTCTTTCTCGTGTAAGATATGGGGTGCTAAAGAAGATAAGAACATGGCGTATGGATTGGTTGCTCATTCAAATTCAAACTTTGTTTTGAATTTGAATGGCCAACCAACCATCCTTATCTACCTATGTGGTGCACAAATGTGGGGCATGGGAAGGGCTTTGCATGAGAGAAAATTTAGGAGAAGAAACTTCTCGTGAATACAAATGGGCGCAGAGATATGAAGTGGCACAGGGATTCAAATTCAAATGGTGGTTTAATCTTAATTGAACCAACCTAATCAAAATAGGTTAAGCACAATTAGACTAAATTAAACCTAACTTAATTAGGCTTAATTAAGCTCAATAAAATTCTAATCAAATCAAGAATTGACTAAGCCCAACCCCTGATCAAATCAGGGACCAAACCATCTCGACGATTAGGTTAACTCTTAACCTAATCGGGTCAAACCCAACTGAATCCAATTCAATTGAACTTGATCCAAAAATAATTACTCAATCAAATTGAGTTAATTAGTGATCAAATCACTAATTAAATCTCTCATAAATATTGAGTCTAAATCTGATGGACAATCGGATATCAAAGTCCATCAATATGAAACCTTGATCGAAGAGTCCCAAACTAGTGGGACTCTTGATCCCGGTACCCAAAATATGTGGGACTCGTGATCAGAGAATCCTGATTCTCGATCACAGAGTCTCAGACACGTAGAACTCATAGTCTACGAACATTAGAGCTCTTCATCAGCCATCAGATCATATAAGAACCTCTAATGTGTGTGACCTCGCATCAGATCAGCCATCAGCCATCAGCCACGATTGGCTTTGGGACACAATTCCCAACAAATCTATCATGCACGCAATAGATCTAATTTATTGCTATCCTAAGATTTATCACATACAAGATTAAGATACTAAAAATAAAATCAGATTTAAATAAGAGATCAATACCTGTACGTGAATAGCTGAACACCGCAAGTAGATGATCGTAGATACTTGATGAGATTCTAACAGAGCCGCATAAGCATCTAGCCTCTACGAATATCCACTCAGGATAGATCTAGATTGCTCCTCTTGGATCTGGATCCTTCTTCTCAAGAGGATCTCCATGTGCTCTCAATCTGAAAAATTTGGATCACGATCAACTCTTGATCACAGTGCAGTCATCAGTAGATCGCGCAGCCTTCTTTTCATCCTTTGGGGTAGATTTGAATCTCCAACTCTTGGACCCTCTAGATGGTGGATGCCCAACACCTTAGGCATAGCTACTATGGGGTGTGAGAGAGAGGAGAGGGAGAGAGTGGCGTGGAAAGGAACAGGTGTTTCTTAAGTTGGGTGTTGAGATTGAATTGACTTAGGGCTCATGAAAAATTCAGCTCTTTAAATGGAACCCTTAGGCTAAGAGTTCCTTCTCGTCTCCCAAGGTTCAAACTCAAATGAGCTCTTATCATATAAGAGAAGAAGGAGCATAAGGACTCTTAAATCTGAATTTTTTTCATAAAAATTCAGATGATCTCCATGTAAAAACCCATTGGCATGTGCCCTATTGGATCTCATCCAATGGTTGTCATGAGCCCAACCACCAATCCAATGTCCAAGAAAGGGGGGTGTGACGCACCCTCTGTTGCCCAGCTATGCAACCCAAGAGGGGGGGGGGGTGAATTGGGTTTCTAAAAATTTAAACTTAACTTACAACTTATGAAGAATATTTAACAATAGCAAGATAAGTGAGGAGAGTGTAATTGATGCAAAGGTAATGGTTGGATGCAAGAATGCAAGAGAATAAAGAAATTTAAAAAGAGAGCAATTAAGTACAACACAAACAAGAAGATTTATAGTGGTTCGGTGCCAACTTTGTACCTATATCCACTCCCCAAGCTCCTACTTGAGAATTTCAATCCACTAAATTATATTCAACCTGAATACACTCATCAAAACCTCCGACTCTAGCTATTCCAAGCTAGAACACTTATTTTTCGGGTACAAGCCAATCCAATACAATCCGATTCAAGGTTTGGATCGACCTTTCTACATTTTGGAACCCTTCCAAAATAAAAAATAATGACTCAAAAAGAGTATTACAGTTAATAGCACAGAAATACAAATGAAGCTCTTTTAATGAGCGAATAAGGTATTAAATACATTTTACACAATTTGAAGGAAGCTCTTTCTGATTTTCTCAAGGTAGTTGGAGACTTGAATGAGCACTTAAGGAGTTGGTGAACTTGAATTAAAAGCTTCTTGAATGGTTTAAGTGGGCTCTTGCTTAGGGTTGAAAAGAATGCTTGAAGAACCTTTTTCAAAATTTTTCTCTTTCTTATTTTTGATTCCCTCCTTTAAGTCCCTTTATATAACTTCAAATAATGGTGGAGAGTAATATGGGCTGAAATAGAGCCGTTAGAGTACATTAAATGAGCATTAAATGCAATTGAAATGGATTAAAAACTAGTCGTTGCGGAACTTTTCCGTCACAGGGGTCGACTCATAGGGTCGACTCATGCTCATGGGTCGATCTCTGTGGAATAGAACAGAAAATGACTGTTTTGTAATTTTGGCCTACGAAGCAGCAGAGGTCGACTCATAGGGTCGACTCATGCCAAGGGGTCGACCCATGGGGTCGACTCACAGAGAGTGCCAGCCAAAATTTCAGCGTGCTGTTCAGCCCTTTAAGCCATGAGTCGACTCATTGGGTCAACTCAAAAATAAAAATCTGATTTTCTTACAAAATATACTTCCAAAAATATTAAAATTTTCTCCAATAGATTGTACGTCTTCAGTTCTTGCTCTTGAGGCTTCCGAATCAGATCTTGATAAAATTATGATTTTGCCCCTGAAATGCAATAAGTCTTTTTTCAAGCCAAAATCATTAGTAATCTCCTCAAATGCTTTGTAATCATCAAAATCAATTCAAGGAGCAACACCCTCCCTTCTTCTTATCCTCACATCTGCACCCCAGATGGATGATGCCAAAAGGAGAAAAGATTAGAGCATAGGCCCTCATGCATGCTTATCCAAAAGTGGCGCCAATAATGGATAAGGCTTCAATGCCTTAAAGTAGAAGGACTCTTCCTTCTGGCACCTCATCTGAATGTTCTCCATAACATTTACGTGGAAAACAAATCAAGAGCATTTTACTTAATCAAGCCTATCTAATAGGGTGTCCAAGCTCAAAAGAATTTGTGTTTAATAATGTGCTAGCATGGTTTGCCTAAACCCAATAGGATTTCATCAAATCCTAACCTAATTGAGTCTGTATGAGCCCAATTAAATAATTCAAAATCAAATATCTTTATTATATGACTCTATAGGTTCAATTCTGTCTGATAGTAAAATATATCATGATCTCCATCATCAATATCATTGAAATCTTTTTTAATGGATTGGAACCTTTCCAATTTAGCCAATTAAGAATCATTGATTATCAAAATAATTCTTAATTGCTCTTATGATCCACAAGCGACACCTAGTAGTATATAGTGGCAATCCAGCAAAATTGAATAACGAACCTCTAGATACAGTTACCGTATGATTCGATTCTTCTATCATGAGTTTTGATAAGATAGAGGTTAAGGATAACTCATCAAACCTGATTCTTGACATATATTAGAATCAATCGACTCGAATTTGATGTGAAACCTTATGAAAGTACCTTTCCATCATTCACACTACCATGATCATGGGCTTTAGGACTCAATGTCATGATCTACATAGGACTACTTCTCATCTACCGAGGTCGATAGATCCCATCTAGTATGCACTCTATTCCTATAATAAGTCTACTGCAGTCAACATACACCTTAAGACTCCATATGGCTAGAAGATCAAGTATGATGTAGTGAAACTACAGCAATCTCACTGTGAACAGTCGAGGCATCGTAGGTCTAAGAACTAGACATACTATCGTAGCATCGAATTAATCACTGATGAGAAGGTAGACATCCTAGTAACTACTTGTGTTGGTCACGCTCAGTATTTTTGTTCTCTAATAAGTACTTGTACTTCACTTCGGTGTCTCTATACTGTACATTCAAGATCCATCTACTCTAAGAAAATGAACGTGCATCAATTTTTCTAGATCAAGCACAATTCCCGTGATGATCCTACGATCAAAGATAGTTTATAAATTAATTATTAATGATATCACATCTCAAATTTTTAACTCTTAAGAATATATGTCATTATATCTATTAACTCAATAGATGATTCATAGACATCTAAACATAGATATGAATGAAAATAAATTTAATTTTAATAATTTATAAGTCAATATTGCAAAATATATCCTAAGAAAATTTTATAAGTGTCGACCAATTTGACTTCTAAGATATACATCTAATAATTTTTCACTTGATCTAAAGTCAATTGGCTACAAATTTAAGTCCCATCTTCTCAAGATGGGTTTCAATCTTTTGTTGACTTAATTACTTTGTCAATAGGTTAGCCATATTGTCTGCAGTATCTACTCTCTTCACCTTGACATATCCTTTTTCGAGGTAATCACAGATGAGGTGGAATCATCGCTTGATGTGTTTGGACTTCTGATAAAACTTTGGTTCCTTAACTAGAGCTATGGCATCGTTGTTATTGTAGAAGAGTGGGACAGCATCCAATGACATCACATCCAGCTTCACAATAAACTTCTTGAATCAGAATGCCTCCTTAGTAGCTTCTGATGAGATGATGTACTTTGCTTCTATAGTGGAGTCTGCTATAACAGGCTGCTTGAAACTCTTCCAGCTCACAGCACCATCATTGCATAAGAAAATACTATTTGATATCGACCTTCGATCATCAATGTCAGACATAAAGTCTGAATCAGTATATCTCTTAATTTTTCATTTTCAAAGATCAAAAATATATTCTTAGTCCTTCTTAAATACTTAAGGATATATTTCATAGCTATCCAGTATATCTCATCTAGATTCGACTGATATCTGCTCATGACACTCACAGCATAGACGACATCAGATTGTATACAAAGTATGGCATACATGAGGCTCCCTATTGCCAAAATATAAGGGATCTTGCTCATACATTCTATCTCTTTCGATGTGTTACAGCACATCTTCTTAGAGAGATAGATTTCATGTTAAAGGGTATCAGTCTTCTCTTGGAGTTTTTCATGCTGAATTTCTTCAGTACATCCTCTATGTACATTCTCAGTGATAGGCCTAGCATCCTTCTGGATCTATTTTTATAGATCTTAATCTCCAAAATAAATGATGCATCCCCTAAGTCTTTCATAAAAAATTTCTTGGATAATCACAGTTTGACTGACGTCAATATAGGAATGTCATTCCCAATTTAAAGGATGTCATCCATATACAATACGAAAAAAGTGACAGCACTTCCACTGACCTTTTTGAAAATGCATGGCTCCTCTTCATTTTTGATGAAACCAAATGACTTGATTACATTATTTAAATGTACATTCCAACTCTGAGATGCTTGCTTGAGTCTATAAATGGACCTTTGCGGTTTACACACCTGGTGATTTCCATCACTAGAAGTGAAGCCCAATGGCTGCTCTATATAGATATTTTTCACAAGATATCCATTAAGAAAAATCATCTTCACATTCATTTGTCATACCTAATACTCGAGATATGCTGCAATAGCAAGCAATGTTTGGATGGATTTCAATATAGCAACTGGTGAAAAGGTTTCTTGATAGTTAATGCCTTCGTATTGACTATACCCTTTTGCCACTAGCCAAGCTTTAAAGGTCTCTATCTTTTCATCCAAACCTATCTTTCTCTTATAGATCCATTTATCCCCAATAAGTATAATACCTACTAGTGGATCCACTAAGGTCCAGATTTGGTTTGAGCACATTGAGTCAATCTCTGACTTTGTTGCCTCTAACCATTTCTCGAAGTCGATGTCTGATATTGCCTCGTCATGTATTTTGGGGTCATCACCATGTATCCCATTCTCGGTGAGAAATATTTTCTCAACATCCTCAGTGACAATACTTAAGTATCTCTCAAGAGGATGAAAAATCCTACTTGACTTACAAAGTGGAGGAGGAGATGCATGGACTGGCTGTAATTGAATCAGTTCCATAGGCTCTGTAGCTCGTTGCTCTTCAGAGACTTTTCTTTGAGCTCAATCTATCTTTTCATGCCTCCATCTTGAATAAACTATTTTTTAAAAAAGATGGCATTTCGACTCATAATCATATTGTGATCTTCTGAGATATAGAAATAATATCTTAAAGACTCCTTAGGATATCCTATAAAATGAGCTTTTAGGGATCTATTTTTTGTTAGAATTTTGGATTTGGTGCATGCATATATGTTTCAAAATTTTATTTTCTAAATACTGCAGTGGAGAACCAGGTTAAAATGCTTTTAATCTAAATTATGCATGCATGAAAACATAAAACCACATGGATCTATCTTATATATTGAAATTGATATATGCTGAAATTCAGATTGTGATCAAATCACATATCTGTTTCGTAATTTTTTTCTTCAAAAATTTAGTTAAATATTTATGAATCTAATTAGATTCAATTTTATATATTTTATTTGGATTAAACTAGATGTGATTTGGTTTGGATTCAGATAAGAAAATTAAGAATCCTTATTGGAATAGGACTCTTCTCTCTATGCCAACCCAGATTGCACGCCATATATCTCTACACACAAAATTGTTTTATGTGATATTTTTTGACACCAAAGAGTCCTTTTCCTTATCTATCTAGCATCCAAATCTGATTTAGTTTTGATAAAAGAAAGGTTCTAAAATTAGATTTTAAAATATTTCTTATCAGGAGAATCTATTCTCATCCAGATCAACCTCTCCATGCCAATAAATTTTTTTCTTCTTATATGTATAATATTTTAAAATTTTTTTTTGAAGAAGATTAGTTGGAGAATTGATTTACTATAAAAAAATATGAGAAGGGGTGTCTCATATTTTTTAGCATATTTTGGGATATGAAATTGTGAAGGGAGGTAGAATCTTGTAAGAGTCCAGGATCACTAGGACTCTTCACCCTACCTCCTTACATGCCTATAAAAGGGGCTTTTATGGTTTCTTTTATGTGTGTAAGATATCAGAAGAGAGCTCTTCATGTGGTAGAAGTTTGGGTATAGTTCATAATATAAAAAATAGAGAGGAGGGTCCTCTCTCCTGGGGTGTGAGCAAAAATCTGAATTTCAGATTTTTGGCTCTAAGGGTTTGGGAAGAGAGAATAAATTAGAAAAAAATTATTTTCTTCTTTATCTTTCTTTTATCTCTTCATCTCCTCTAGAAGTCCATCTTCAACTTTTGAAAAAATTTTAAAAATTTGAGAAAAAGATCTAGATTAGCCAAGAAGAATGTCTTCATGCGAGCTAGCACTCCTGAGAAGATCGATCATATCGGGGCTTCGAGTGGATTTTTCATAGAGGTCGGATGTATGTGCTGCTATGAGCAACCAGTAAGGATCCTCTCCACCATATCTCTCTACAGCAAAGATCATCAACCCATAATCAGATATGGAGTTCTGAACTCAGATTAGAAGTAGATGTGATCTACTGCTCATATGCATACATGCTAATTTTATCTTCAGATTATTTCAAATTTTATATGCAACATAACATGTCATAGATCCTAGAGTAGATTGATTTGATGATTAGATCATATGCATATTAGATTAATTTGATTAATCTAGTTATCTTCTGCTATAATTTTTTCAAAAACTTTTTGAAATACATACATGAAATTGCCTATGCATCCCAACAATGGTATCAGAGCTAGGTTCGTTATGACATGATTTATGTGCATGTTAAATATGAATTTTAATTTTATTTAGATCTGATATGTGATATTTTATTCTAAATTTAATTAATGATGGATCACACAAACTGAAATAAGGTTGTCCTACTGTAGGGTTTATCCCTTACGGTGAAAAGGTTGTTATAGTTTGTACTGATCGTTGATAAAATCTGATTTTATATCATGCATGTGATGTTTATGATCTGATTTAGATATGATCTAAGATTATAATCAGATCTGATGTAATTTAGATTAGATCTAAATTCAAGTATATATGATATGTGATTAGATTAGATGATCCAATTAGCAAGTACTTGGATTGGGTTGATCACCAGGCCATCCGATTATAGGAGCAAAAAGGGTTTAAAGGTCCTCTCTTTCCATTTGATGGGCTGCTCTTATGACGTATAGGGGTGCCATGTGATTAGATCCCATAAAGAAGAATGTGAAAAGAAGAACTTATTTTTTTGCAAAACTTTAGATCTTGAAATCCTAGGTTTGTTGTATGTAATACAAAGTTGTATAAAAAATAAGGTATCTAATGTATATGATTAAAATTATTTTAATCATGATAAAATAAAATCTCAAATCATAAAAATTTTAGATATGATTGAAAAGTATTATGATTAATTTTATTTTAGAATTATGTAAGATTTTTCAGATCTGAAACTCTTTGAATCGTACTTACAAAATTACTGAGCTGACCCCGTTTTGAACTGAGTTGACTCAATCTCTTTGTGTAGCCAGCTCAATGTTGATTGAATCGATCCAATTTCAGAATAAAAAATTTTTACATAATATTTATCATAAATTATTTATAAAATAAAAGGTTGAAATTATTTTAAACCATAACCTAAACCCATGTTGATGCTGAACTTAATTGAGAATTAAGGGTAGAATCGACTAGATCTAAAATTATGAATTAAAGATCTAATATCATTCGCATAAAATATGGGAGCATGGGTTGGCTCAAATCAGATCCTCTTAATTAGATTAGACCTAAGGTTAGAATCAAAGAGTTAAAAATTAATTAGAAAAATTGATTAAATCTAACCAAATATTGAATTAGATTAAATCAGAGATTCTCTATAACCAATACAATAGTTGTAGATGGTCAAGTCTATGTCTTTGATTAGACCAAATGGATCTTAATTGTGGCTCAGTGGTTGAACCCGAATCATTAGGTTGGTCAAATCAAAACTAATTAACCAATTGGTGTCTAAGGTTAGTTTGACATTTCGACTGATGGTTTTTAATTGGGAGCAGCTTATCTGGCCATTTCAATAGTGTCTAAGGCAAGTTTAGCAGACCCTCGCATCAATCTCACTTATCTAGCCAATTTGATGAATTATATCTTGATTAGATCACTAAGTGATTTGAGTTGACCCATGCCATTAAGGTTGATCAGTGTGACTGATCTAGGTGCCATTTCAACTAATATGACCCTGATCCAATTCAATGACTTAGTGAAGTCAGTGGAAGGATTGTGGTTTACTGGTTGATCTCTTCTCTAAATTGATTAAATCTTCTAAATTATTAGGTTCATAAAATGAGCTAGTTATGGAGATAACTAGATCATAGTCTCCCATTAAGATGAATGATAATGGATCTATTATTTCTGATTAACATTGCAGGCGCCATCCATCTGATGTTCTCTCTGAATGATGGAATTATCATTCAACATATGATGACTCTGTTGTAATATCTGATGATGGTTGGGTTGATCGAGCCATCCTCAGGCCTGATCATTCATTAGTTAAAAATACTGAGTAGGTTCATATTAATGGTTTGACCTAATCGAAACTTTCAATGGAGGTCTATTGCCTACTAAAATAAAATTTGAGGTAAAATTAATTACTAAAAATTATTTGAAGAAATAATTGATTGAGAACCTACCCATAGATGCATATGGGTTGACCGAGCTATCCTTGGGCTTGTATGCAGTCTGTGTGGATTCTAGTACCCACTAAGAAATTAAGATAATTCTTCGAATTGGAGGTAGAAACTAACAATTCGTATAAAATAATGGGAGAACCTTTAGACTAAAGTTCAAGTCTTTAAGCTTAATCAATTCAAAAACATAAAGGTCTTGTATTTTTCTTTCAGTTATGGCTAAATGTACATTGCTCCATTCACTGTTTGACAGTGACAATTTATAGGACCCAACTTCGATAATTGGTATCGAAAGTTACGAATAGTTCTAGAGCATGAATAGATCGTACATATGATTATGGATCCAGCACCTAAAATTTTTGCATCCAACATATATGATGCGATCAAAGGCACTTATCAAAAGTGTCCAAATAATCATATCATCATGTGGTGTTATTGAGAGCTACAAAGAACATGAATTTGTTATAAATTCGATGATGCTTAGTGGGAGAAAATTCTTCAAATGTTGAAGGAGTTCTTTCGCACCTCTGAAGATGTGTCTTCAGTGTGGCAATAATTTTTTGAGAAGAAAAAAAGAAGGTGCAAAAAGTCATGCTTGGGCTAATGAGTCCGAACTGATAAAAAAGTCTAATAAGATTAATCTAGTCTGACAGAGTCCCTTGACCCAAACAAGCTAAGGAAGAGAAATCAACAAAGAATTGCTGGACAAAGTACTTATATGATAACACCTTGTAATTTCTCTATTTGTGACACTACTACCTAGATATTGGATATCGAAAGTTCATGTAAATTGTTGCAACAACTTTTGGTTAGTAGAAAGATTGAAAATTGTAAGAGATTTCTGAACATTGGAGATGAAAGTTATGTTTCAATCCTAGCTTTAAGAATTCTCGAGCATATTTTCAATTGTAATAATGTCATTTTTGTGATTCTCACTATTGTCTAATATTTTTGTGATATCATTATGAATGATGTCAAAATCATATGGACAACTAAGAAATGACATTTATGAATAGTCACAGCTTGCTAGTGTAATGTACACAACAAACAAACCCTAGAGTAGATAATGTCTAGAAAGCCTACCTTTGGCAATTTAAGCTCGGTCATATAAATAAGAATAGGATCAACAAGAGATAATTTTTGAGGTCAATGATTATGAATCATTGTCAACCTGTCAATCCTATCTCCTTAGTAAGATGATCAAGTCATTTTTTGCTGGAAAAGATGAACGAGCCAATGATGTTCTAAATCTGATACATACTGATGTATTGGATCTACGAACATATTTATCATAAATTTAGATTATTTAAAATATTTAAATAAATTCATAATAATTTAGAGAAATAAATTTGGAAGAGTATTGAAATTCTTCAATCAGATTGAAGAGGAGAATGCATTTCAAGTAAGTTTTGACATATCTAGAAGAGAATAGGATTCTCTCCTGTTGGAATCGACTTTGTTAGACATAGTTCAATCCATGATGGGATTTACAAGTTTGTCAGTCTTCATTTAAGGTTATGCTCTTAAGACTACTTATTATGTTCTGAACTGAATTTTGAATTAATCAGTTGCAAAGACTCCATATGAAATATAGACTAGGCATAAGCCGATACTTTCTTACCTTGGAGTTTGAAAGTATTTAGTTTATATCAAGCATTTGCAGACCGATTAGCTTGGATCTTGATCTTATATGTATTATTTTATAGGATACTTTAAAAAAATCTAGGGGATATAACTTCTACCATGCTCAAGAATAAGAGTTGTTCGGTATTTCTTTTAGAAAAAGAGTACCTTGGTGAAGCTACTGATGCCTTTAATGTGAAACTTATGAAGTTTGATAAGTAGAAGAACTGACATAATCTAGTGAATCTATAAAATTAGATTTGATTAGATCAAACCCAGAATCTATTATAGAGACACCATTAAGGAGATCCGATAGAGTACCACATCCGTCGGATAGATACTTTGGTATCTAGATCCGAGACATGAACTTGTTGAACTCGATGAGAACAATAAAGATCTGATCATCTACATGAATGCCATGCAGAGGTCCGACTCTGATTAATGGCTTGGAGCCATAGAGTCTGAAATAGAGTCCATGAAGGTCAACGATGTATGGACACTTATTGATTCACTCGAAGGGTAAAGCCCATAGAGTGTAAGTGGATCTTCAATAGGATTAGAGTAGCACAGATAAGAAGGTGGAGTCCTAAAAAGCTCATCTAGTTATCTAAGGATATTGTCAACATTATGGTATTGACCATAACAAGATATTTTCTCTTATGGCTAAATATTTTAGAGTTGAAACGTGCATTTTGATAAGTGATCAAAACACATGGCTTCATTGAGAATAAAGAAGAACCCTGCAAATACAAATGGGTTAATAGTTTTATGAGCATATTTTTTATTCTGTATGTGAATAAAATTCTCTTAATCAGAAATGATATTTCTTATATTACAAAAAAAAAAATTTTGCTGTTATTATTGCTCTCCATAAAAGACTTTGAGAAAAGTATCTCTCATCCTAGTGATAGATCTAAGAGGTTACTTGGATTTTTCTAGTCCAACATACATAGGATGTTTATAAGTAGAATTTATTCTATCATGTATATCATGTATGAGATTGGATATGGTATACTCACTAGGATAGTGAGTGGATACTTAAAAGATCTAGATGAGAATCACTAGAAGGTCATCCTTAAGTATTTGAGAAATACTAAGGATCGGTGATTAGATTATAGAGAATTTAACTTAAAATATGTGGAGTATGACATCAGTTTTTAGTTGGACATAATAATAGCAAGAACATGTCGGAATACATCTTTATCCTAAATAATGGAGTAATTTACTGGAATGGTTCCAAGCAGAGCAATATAGCTAAATTCAAATTGCGAGGCAGAATGCATTGCAGCATTCGATACTTACAAGAAAGCTATGTAATTGTACAGGTTCACTGGTAAGTTAAGAGTGGCACCCTCCGATGATGGTCATGTTGCATTGTATAGCACCAGAGCCATAGCTTATGTCAAAGAGCCGAAGTCCCATTAGCTTACCAGGCATTCTGCATTGCTACCACCTTATTCAGAAAAATCTGTTAAGGTAACATCAATCTTTAGAAGATTGACAGAAAGAAGAACGTGGCCAACCCATTTACTAAAGCCTCGATATCTAAGAGTTCTGAGATGATAAATCAAAGATATGTATGTGATACTATACTGATTGGTTTTAGTCCAAGTGGGAGTTATTGAAAATTGTATCCTAAAGCCAATCGTTTGACGATTGTACTAATTATAAATGTATATGAATTGATAAATAATAAAAATTATTTGATATTTTTCATCACAAAGATATATCTTTTAACAAACTCTTATATTGTGATGAAGTCCTTAGGATTATTTTGATCGATAAAGGAATATTTATTACGTAGTCTTTAAATTAATTCGCGATCAAACAATATGCTATTACTAGGACGATAGCGATATCAAGTGTAGGTCATTGTGTGCCATATGCGTTGGTTGTTCTCATAACCAAATGATATGAAGATACTAATATGGCATACAAGTGAGATGTAGGAGTACATCATCACTGAACGTGACCAACTGCGGAGCACTGTGCTATCAAGAATAGCTCGCGAAGGGTATGGGTATAAGTGTCCCTCCGATCTGAGATCACCACAGTGACTTGCAAGCAACTTACTGTACTTTAGTATCGGACTAACTGAGTTTCTAATTCAATGATGAAAAGTTTTTAGGTACAGTCAAGTACTTGTCAAGTCAGTGCGTGAGTCAAGATGGGATTGACCCCTCCGAATTAATAGGAGATATGCATCAGTGTATTTCAATTTAGCAAAATCTGAGCCCGGATAATTCATGTGATAAATTTAAAAAAAGATTAAAATATAATGTAGATGACTTATCTAGGATTGACAGTTAAATCTTAGGTCATCCTCGAGTATTAAGATTAAAGGGATGAATTATACGATAACCATACGCTAATAGATTCTTGAATGTTGCTTCACCATCATTTGACCTATCCGGACGTCGGGTTATCATTGCTAGATGGTTACATCGATTGGTTTAGAAAGGTATTTTTATGCTATCGACTTAGGTTCGAACCTATGGTGTTACACTCAAAAGAAGTTTTTGACTGATCATATGGCTGATCAATGATTGAGAATCGTTTAAGGGCTTAATCATCAATTTAATTGATGATTAACCTTATGCAAAAGATATAATAAATTAATTCATCAAGTGTTAGTAAATTAATAAAAAATTAATTAGTAATTAAATTACTGAGCAAAGAGGATTAAATAAAATCTAATTGAATTGGATTCAATTAGATTTGACCCGATTTGGATATGAGATGACCTAATTGCTAAGGGAGAATTGTCCCTGATTTGATCAGGACTTTGGTTCAATCAATTCATAATTTGATTGAGATTTGGTTTAATATTTATGAACCTAATTAGATTAGGTTTCATATATTTTATTTGGGCAAAATCAGATGTGATTTGGTTTGGATTCAGATAAGGAAATTAAGAGTCCTTATTGGAATAGGACTCTTCTCTTTGCGCCAACCCAGATTGCACACCATATATCTCTACACATAAAATCATTTTATGTGATATTTTTTAACACAAAGATTACTTTCACTTATCTATCTTATATCCAAATCTGATTTAGTTTTGATAAAAGAAAGGTTCTAAAATTAGATTTTAAAATATTCCTTATCAGGAGAATCTATTCTCATCCAGATCAATCTCTCCATGCCAATAATTTTTTTTCTCCTTATATGTGTAACATTTTAAGAAGATTTTTTGAGAAAGATTAGCTGGAGAATTGATTTACCATAAAAAAATATGAAAAGGGGCATCCCATATTTTTTGGCATATTTTGGGATGTGAAATTGTGAAGGGAGGTGGAATCCTGTAAGAGTCTAGGATCACTAGGACTCTTCACCCCACCTCCTTACATATCGGGCTTTTATAATTTCTTTTATGTGTGTAAGATACCAGAAGAGAGCTCTTCATGTGGTAGAAGTTTGGGCATGGTTCATGATATGAAAAAAAAAGAGGAGGGTCCTCTCCCTCAAGGTGTGCGCAAAAATCTGAATTTCAGATTTTTGGTTCTAAGGGTTTGGGAAGAGAAAATAAATTAGAAAAAGATTATTTTCTTCTTCATCTTTCTTTTATCTCTTCATCTCCTACAGAAGTCCATCTTCAACCTCTAAAAAAGTTTCAAATATTTGAAGAAAGGATCCAGTCAACCAAGAAGAATATCTTCATGTGAGCTAGCACTCCTGAGAAGATCGATCAGATCGGGGCTTCGAGTAAATTTTTCATAGAGGCCGGATGCATGTGTGGCTATGGGCAACCAACAAAAATCTTGTCTACCATATCTCTCTGTAGCGGAGATTGTCGACCCATGATTGGTATGGAGTTCTGAACTCAGATTAGAAGTAGATGTGATTAATTGCTCATATGCATGCATGCTGATTTTATCTTTAGATTATTTCAGATTTTATATGCAACATAACATGTCATAGATCCTAGAGTAGGTTGACTTGATGATTAGATCATATATATGTTATATTAATTTGATTAATCTAGTTATCTTTCGCTGTAATTTTTTCGAAAAAATTTTGAAATTCATGCATTAAATCACCTATGCATCCTAACACCCTCAACCTCTGACTTTCTATCAGACCTTGCATTAAGGTACATATATGAGCACTCAAACCAGAGTTTAATATCCAACTAGAAGTAGAAGAAACTGTAAAGTTAGATTCAATTACGAGTATATCTTCGAAAGGTTTATCATCCTTTTTGATCTTTAGGCTCTCCAGGTATTTAGGATAGTTCCTCCTCCAGTGGCCTTCAGCATGATGGTGGAAATACTTTTCCTTTGCCTCAGCTATCTTTGGACCATTTTTCTTCAGCTTGCTCTCTTTTTTCTGCTTCTTCATGGGTTTAACCTTCTTCTTTTCAGTAGACTTTCTCTTAGAAGAAGAAGTCCACTCCATAGCGAGAACAGTGTCCCTTGAACTCTTCAAGGTATCCTCCGTAGTGACCAACATGTTGACCAGTTCGGGTATAGTGCAATCGAGCTTGTTCATATAAAAATTCATAATGAATTAACTATATGAACTGGTAAGGGATTGAAGGATCAGATCCATCGATAATTCTTTTTGCATATCTAGCCCGAGCTTCCCAAGTTCCTCAATATCCTCGATCATTGTCATATAGTGCTCATGGACAGACTGCCCCTCATGCATCTTCAAATTGAAGAGTCTCTTGGATACTTCGAAGTGCGCAATATGACTCTACTCACCATACAACTCTTATAGGTGAGTGATCATGGTCCGGGTAGTGGGCATATGGTCATGCTGGCTTTGCTACTCGTTTGACATGGACGCCAGTACATAGCACTTGACCTGACTGTCTTCATCCATCCACTTCTCAAAAGCAGTTCTTTGCTCAATAGTAGGATGGTTTGGTAGCACTACGAGATCCTGATCAAGAACATGGCTTAACTTTTCTGAGGTCAGAATAATCCCGAGGTTTTTGAGCCAGTCTTTGAAATTATTACCGATCAAATGATTGGTTTCAAGGATGCGGGCTAGAGGGTTTGAGGCTGACATGATGGTTTAACTGTGAGAGTAGAGATTCAAGTTAGACTTTTATACTTAATATTTATATTTATTTTTAGAAACTTTAAGATACAAATAATGACTTTCACTAATTTATTAGATCCCTCCACTCTCTGAGAAGAAAATGAAACTCTAACATGACAAAAGATTCCTAGTGAGTGCTGTGGTCCCATCGATGACATACACCTCACCTAACAGTTATTGATAACATGCACACCGATGCATAGGTAATTTTTTATCCAAATGCTTCTCTAAGCATGTTGCAGTAACTTAGTCTCTAAGTCATATGGACTCACCTAACAGTTGTTGCCTACACTTCTTAGTTAAGCCTGACCCACCATTCACAAGTAGGTGCAAGGCCACCATTGAGTTCCTCATCTAACAGTTATTGCATCCAATCCCATCCTTACCCTAGAGCAACTCTTTACTAATAGAGTGGTTGTATATTTTCGATGCAATTGAACTACTGTAACCAACTGAGAATAATCAACATCGGTAGCATGCCCGCACATCTAAAACGATGGAAGACCTATGGACTTAATATTTATAGAAAAATTTAGATTTAGGTCTCATCTAATCAGTCATCATATGGTCGATCTAACTGGCATGGGCTAAACTAAATCGCTAAGAAACCTAATTCAAGACCCAATCATCCAAATTGGCCAAGTAAGTGGAGATCGGTGGGGGTCCCCCTATTGTCTTTTTTAGACATCAATAAATTAGTCAGGTTGGTGAACAAAACTAATTAAATAACCACATCTCATTAACTTGTCTTAGACACCAATAGATTTACTGATCAGAATTAGTTAGCTCAAGTGAATCGAGCTCAAACCAACGAGACAAATTAGGTCTTTAGGTTAATCGATTCTATATATGGGATTCAATCGATTTGATCAACAATAATTATTTGATTATTAACTTAATTGATCTGATCCTTATCAATACTTAACTTGGTTTCATCAATTACTTAATCGAATTAGACCCATATGACTCAAATTAAAAATCTTAAATGCAATCCTATTACATGATCTAATTAATAGTTTTTTCATGATCAAAATCTTCATGCAAATTTATAAATTTTAGATTTTAAAATCATATTTTAGATCTAAATTCTTTATATGAAAGTAAATATTAAAATATAAAAATAATTTTTAAATTTTAATATATAAACATATATCATATATATGCATGTAAAATCAGATCTAAACAAAATTTTAGATCTAAGCATGATATCATATATCTCATATACTAATTATAGATCAGATTAAAAATAAATTTATGATCTAAATATCTAATCATATATCACATATATAAATCAAAATTTAGATCATATAAAAATTTTAGATTTTATGCATGCATCTATATATCACATGAACATGAACTAGAACTCTTTCTAGATCAAAATTCAGATCTATACATGCAATAACATATCAATTATATATTCTAAAATTAAATTTAAAATTAAATTTTAGATTAGAAAATCTATCTATACATCTTATGGATCAAAAAAAATTTTGATTTTAAAATTTTTTCAAAAATATGTATATCAAAATTCAGCATATGAAAACCCATGGCTCTAATACCAGTGTTGGAATTCGGGGTTTGGTGCATGCGTATGTATTTCAAAATTTTATTTTCTAAACACCATAGTGGAGAACAAAATTAAAATATTTTTAATCTGAATTTTGCATGCATGAAAATATAAAACTACATGGATCTATCTCATATGCTGAAATTCAGATTGTGATCAAATCACATACATATTTTGCAATCATTTTCTTCAAATCTAGATCTGAAAGAGAAGAGGTTCTCTTTTAGCCATACAAGTATTCGATCTCTATGAGTATCTACTTAGGATCAGCTTGAAATATTCTTCTTTAATCTGAATTTTTTTTCTCCAAAAATTATCCTACTGAATCTGAACGAAGCCTGGATCGTGATCAACACTTGATCTCTTTCTTTGATCTTCTTCTTCTCCTCTTCTTTAAAATTTTTTCTTGCTATGTACTACTACCAGATGCTAGAAACTAGTAAAAAAAAGATACCCAATAGCCTTGGGTGTGGAACATCTTGGGACGCACGTCCTAAGAGAAGGGGCATGTAGAACGCCCAAGAGAGAAGAAAAAGGGAGAGGAAGAGAGGGTGTGGAGACCTTCTATGGGCATGGGGCTACTGGTTTGGGTGCTCTAAGGATCTTAGGAGAGGTTCCTTTAAATAGACATAAGCATTAAATCCTATTCAATCTCATAATATAAGTTTTACTTGCATTGGGTTTCCTATTAACTTAAGTTATCCAACTTACTTTAGGAGACCCTTTAGGTGCCAATAATTGGAGTCCTTGCATCACCCATTATTAGACACCCCAAAACACATCCAAGAGACATCCCATAGAAGAACTAAAAGTTTTCTAATCAATAGACATGTCCAACTTGATCAAATCAAGCTGGCGCCCAAGAATAACTATCAAAAAAATTAATTAGGGACTTACACCCTTAATTTATGTGATCCATAATCTTAGACACCCAATAATTGAAGTCTCATGAATCTTATTCATATATGTTATTAGTAGATAATTAAGTTAGAATTATCTTATCAAATAAGTAATTTCAACAGAAAGAGGAATTGAGTCCAACCATGTGCTAGCAAGGTTACCATGAACCCAATGGATTTCTCTAAACCCAATTGATATTTTATAAGCTCAATTACTTATTCCAGACTTAATCTATTTATTGTGTGACCCCATAGATTCAATTCTATCTAGTAGTGACTATTGGGAATAGTGTTCCAAAGCCAATCTTAGCCTGTTGACGGTTGTGCTCTTTATCGTATTAGTACATAAATCATAAATAAATAAAAGTTATTTTATTATTTTTCATCACAAATTGTCATCTGCTAATGAACTCCTGTGTTGTGATAAAATTCTTAAGACTATTTAGACTCGATAAAGGAGGATTTGTTGTTTAGTCCTTAAACCTGTTCGTGATCAAATGATACGTTGTTACCAAGGACAACAATATTTATCGAGCATAGGTCATTGTGTGCCATATAGGTTGGTTGTCCTCTTAATCAAAGAGTGTAGAGACACTGGTATGACATACAGGTGAGATGTAAGGGTACATCTATACTGAACGTGACTGACTCCGGAGCTATCTCTGCTGTCAAGATTTGCTCCGATGGGATATGGGTATAAATGTCCCTCCGACATGAGACCGCCATGGTGACTTACAAGCAACTCACTGCACTTATGCACTGGACTACCTGAATTTCTAATTCAGTAACGGAAGGCTGCTGGGTGTAGTCAAGTACTTGACTTGTCAGTGCGTGTGTCAAGATGGGATTGACCACTCCAGTTCAGGAGCTGTGTACAGTCGTATTTCAATTTAGCAAAACCTTGGCCAGGATAATCTTAGTGAGGAGTCACAGGACTGATTGAGTTGAGCACGACTCGGATGATCTAATCAGGGTTGACAGTTTATGTGAAAAAATCAGTGCAGGGGTAAAATGGTAATTTTAAAACTTTTTTTCAAAATTATGATTTTACAGTGAAAAAATATTAATTAATCTAATTAATTAATATAAATTTATCCTACATTAGGATCTAAATATGATATATAGCATGTATTTATTTAAATTTAAAATTTAAATTCGAACAGTAAATATTTTACTGTAATGTGTTCAGAACACAATACCTTTGTGCGGGTAGTAGATCACCGCAATCTGATCATCATTAAGAGAGTCTGATCATCACGATGCAGCTACACAGTGTGTCTGACTTCTGTGGATCATCCACACGAAGCTCCCATCTGATCGACTCTTCACGAGTGCTAGCTCATTATAGAGCCCTTTTGACGGTTGATGCTGATCGAATTCCTTCGATCGATGTCTGTCGATTCTTTGGACACTCCAGATCGTCAACAGATATGCTTGAGAGGATGTTGAAGATCTTCCTGAGATTTTGTGGGCTCACGACACTCATAGCTTACTTTCTCACTTCCTGAACCCCAGGCTAAAACTCTAGGGAACTCACCGAAAATCTTGCACCCACTTTTCTTTCTTTTTCTTTTGGAAGAATATGGACTTCCTTCTCATGCACAAGACTTCCTCACGCCCTAAAATTTTTCTCCAAAAATCTTCATCCTACATGCCCCACTCTTCTCCTTTTATAACAACGTCAAACGTCTTATCCAAAAGAAAGGATAAAGATGAGTAATTACACATTTGAATTCAAATCAAATTTTGAATTCAAATGGACACCAACTCATCTCTTATCCACTAAAGGTGTGAGGTGTGACTTAAATTATGCATGAAGTGATTTCATGAGAAATATTTTTCACATGTAATAAATGGGGCGTTAAAAAAAGGGATAAGGCACAAAGATTGATTGCCCATTCAAATTCAAACTTTATTTTGAATTTGAATGGCCAACCAATCATCCTTATCCATTCATTTGGCTCATTAAAGTGGGGCGTGGAGAGGGCTTGGCATGAGAAAAAAATTCATGAGAAGTTCCTTCTCATGAATTCAAATGGGTGCAGTGGAAGTGAGGTGGCGCATGGAGATTGGGTCAAGGTGGTTTCATTATTTAAACCAACCTAATTGAACCAAATAAGTTAGGTCCAATTAGACTAATTTAAATCTAACTTAATTAGGCTTAATTAGGCTCAATAAAATCCTAATCAAATTAGGAATTGACTAAGCCCAACCCCTGATCAAATCAGAGACCAAACCATCTCGACGATTAGGTCAACTATTAACCTAATCGGGTCAAACCCAGCTGAATCCAATTCAATTGGACTTGATCCAAAAATAATTACTCAATCAAATTAAGTTAATTAGTGATCAAATCATTAATTAAATATCTCATAAATACTGAGTCCAAATCCGATGGGCAATCGGGCATCAGAATTCATCGATATGTAACCCTGATTGAAAAGTCTCAACCAGTGAGACTCTTGACCCTGGTACCCATAATGTGTGGAACTCATGATCAGAGAATCTTGATTCTCTATCACTGAGTCCTAAACATATAAGATTCTACACCAGCCATCAGATCAGATAGGAACCTCTAATGTGTGACCCCGCAGGTTCGAACCTAAGCCGGTAGCACAGGAACCAATTCCTGTACTAATCGAAGTGACCATCTAGCAATGGTACTCGACATTCGGATAGGTCGAAGAGTCACAATCGCAATACTCAGAACCTACATGAATATGGTTACTGTATAATTCATCCTTTTGACCCCTGTGTTTAGGATGACTCAGGGTTAAACTATCAACCCTGATCAGATCATCCGAATCGTGCTCAACTCAAACAGTCCTGTGACTCCTCACAAGGACTACCCTGGCCAAGGTTTTGCTAAATTAAAATATGACTGTACATAGCTCCTAAACTAGAGTGGTCAATCCTATCTTGACACACGCACTGACAAGTCAAGTACTTGACTACACCCAGCAGCCTTCCGTCACTGAATTAAAAATTCAGGTAGTCTAGTGCCTAAGTGCAGTGAGTTGCTTGCAAGTCACTGTGGCGGTCTTAGGTCGGAGGGATATTTATACCCATATTCCATCAGAGCAAATCTTGACAGCAGAAATAGCTCCAGAGTCAGTCACGTTCAGTGCAGATGTACCCTTGCATTTTATCTGTATGCCATACCAGTGTCTCCACACTCATTGGTTAAGAGGACAACCAACCTATATAGCACACAACGACCTATGCTTGATAAACGTTGTCGTCCTTGGTAACAACGTATCATTTGGTCGCGAACAGATTTAAGGACTAAATGACAAATCTTCCTTTGTCGAGTCTAAATAGTCCTAAGGACTTCACCACAACATAGGAGTTCATTATAAGATGAAATATTTTGGGATGAAAAATATCAAAATAATTTTTATTAATTCATAATTCATGTACAAATATAAAAAAGAGTACAACCATCAACAGACTAACGATTGGCTTTGGGACACTATTCCCAATAATCTCCCACTTGGCCCAAAGTCAATCGGTGCTGTATCTAATACCCATCTTCGATTTGTAGTTGTTGAACTCCTTCACCGCAATGGCTTTAGTGAATGGGTCGGCCAGGTTCTCTTTTCCATCGATCTTCTGAAGATCGACATCACCTCAATCCATAATTTTCTGGATGAGATGGTAGCGGCGCAGAATATGCTTCGTCCGCTGGTGTGCCTTTGGTTCCTTTGCCTGAGCAATGGCTCCAGAGCTATCATAGTATAGCAGAACTGGACCAACAAGAGAGGGTGCTACTCCGAGCTCGGTGATGAATTTTCTCAGCCACATCGCTTCTTCGGCAGCATCTGATGCAGTGACATACTCTGCCTTGCAAACTGAATCAGCCACTGTGTGCTGCTTGGAACTTTTCCAGCAGATAGCCCCACCATTAAGGGTAAAAATAAATTCTGACACACTTTTGCTGTCATCATGATCAGACTAAAAACTAGAGTCTGTAAACCCTGTAAGTCTTAAGTCCGATTCACCATAAACAAGCCACTGGTCCTTAGTATTTCTTAAATACTTCAAGATGGTTTTAACAACATTCCAGTGATTCTCCCCTGGATCAGATTGGTATCTACTCACTACCCCTAGTGAGTATGCCACATCTAGTCATGTACATGTCATGGCGTACCTGATAGATCCCACTGTCGAAGCATATGGAATCCTACCCATACGCTCTCTCTCTTGAGGTGTTGTCGGACAATTCCTCTTCGAGAGAGAAATTCCATGGCCTATCGGAAGATAGCCTTTCTTGGAATTCTCCATGCTGAACCTCTTCAGCATAGTATCAATGTACGTGGACTGAGATAAACCAAGCAACCTTTTAGATCTATCCCTATAGATCCTCATCCCTAGGATGTAGGAAGCTTCTCCCAGATCTTTCATGGAGAACTGTGACGACAGTCAAATCTTTATTCCCTGTAATGCAGGGACATCATTCTCGATTAAGAAAATATCATCCACATACAATATAAGAAATACTACTACTGGACCATTAGCCCACTTATAAATGCAGGACTCTTCTCCATTCTTAACGAAGCCATACGTCTTGATCGTCTGATCAAAATGTATGTTTCAACTCCGTGATGCCTGCTTAAGTCCATAAATGGACCTCTGTAGCCTGCACACCTTAGACTCATCTGTGGATGTGAATCCTTCAGGTTGTATCATATACACCTCTTCATCCAGCTCTCCATTTAGGAAAGCGGTCTTCACATCCATCTGTCAGATTTCATAGTCCAGATGGGCAGCTATCGCAAGCATAATCCGAATGGATTTGAGCATTGTCACAGGAGAAAATATCTCGTCATAGTCTATACCATAACGTTGACGATATCCCTTGGCAACCAGATGGGCTTTATAGGTTTCCACCTTTCCGTCTGCGTCTCTCTTCCTCTTGAAGATCCATTTACACCCTATGGGTTTTACTCCTTCGGGTGGGTCAACCAATGTCCACACATCGTTGACCTTCATGGACTCCATTTCGGATTTCATGGCCTCTAGCCATTTCTCAGAGTCAGGTCTTTGCATTGCATCCATGTAAGTGATCGGATCCTCATCGTTTTCATCAAGTTCGATAGGATCACCGTCTCAGACCAAGAAACCATAGTATCTGTCTGGTTAACGTGGTACTCTATCAGATCGCCTTAAGGTTGCTTGAACAATGGGCTCCGGATCTAATCTAACCAAATCCGGTTCAGGTTTAGCAACTTGTGTTGATTTTTTCACCTGCCGAACTTCGTCAAGTTCAACCTTAGAGACAACAGTCCCTTCACCAAGGAACTCCTTTTCCAAAAAGATTGCCTTAAGGCTGACAAATATTTTTTGCTCATCAGCTAGGTAAAAGTAATACCCTTTGGTCTCTTTTGGGTACCCTATAAAATTATACTTGTCAGACCTAGGTCCAAGCTTGTCCGTAATTAAATGTTTAACATAAGTCGGACACCCCCATATACTTGTCAGACCTAGGTCCAAGCTTGTCCGTAATTAAACATTTAACATAAGCCGGACACGCCCAAACCCTAAGGTGCGAGAGTACTGGCTTACATCCTATCCATAAAATTATACTTGTCAGACCTTGGTCCAAGCTTGTCCGTAATTAAACGTTTAACATAAGCCGGACACCCCCAAACCCTAAGGTGCGAGAGTACTGGCTTACGTCCTATCCATATCTCATATGGCATTTTGGTTACAGATTTACTCGAAACTCTATTTAGAAGGTAACAAGCCGATTCGAGTACATATCCCTAGAGAGAGATCGGTAGACCAGCAAACTCCATCATGGATCGAACCATGTCCAACAAGATCCGATTCCTCCTTTCAGATACACCATTATGTTGTGGTGTTCTAAGAGGAGTCCACTGAGAGAGAATCCCATTCTCTCCAAGATATGTCAGAAAATCATTGGAAAGATATTCACCTCCTCGATCAGATCGAAGAGTTTTAATACACTTCCCAGTTTATTTTTCTACTTTATTTCAGAATAGTTTGAATATTTCAAACGACTCCGATTTATGCTTCATTAAATAGACATACCTATACCTCGATAGGTCATCTGTGAAGGTTATGAAGTAGAAATATCCACCTCTTGCACTTGAGCTCATGGGTCCACATACATCAGAATGTACCAGACCCAAGAGTTCACTAGCTCGCTCACCTTTTTCAATAAAAGGTGATTTGGTCATTTTACTAAGAAGACAGGACTCACAGGTTGGAAGTGATTCACAATCACCTACTTCAAGAATTTCTTCTTGAGCCAATCTGTTTATCCTGTTCTTATTGATATGACCTAGCCTACAGTGCCAAAGGTAGACTTCTGACACATTATCTAGTCTAGAGCATTTACCGGAGGTTTGAATCATATTAACAGGTTGTGATAGAAAGTAAATTCTATTATTAAGTTATCTAAAAAATATTGTAACACCATTCAAAATGATATTGCAAATTTTTTTTTTTATTAAAAATTGATAACCGTTCATGACCAAAAGGCCTACAGAAATAATATTTAATAAAAAGCTTGGACAATAGTGATATTCACTCAGAATTACATTTCGAGAATTGATTACAAGGTTCATGATTCCTAATGCTAGAACTGAAACTTTGCTTCTATCTCCAACATTCAGGAACCTCTCGTCTTCATCAAATCTCCTACTGACCTGCAGACCCTGCATCGAATTGCAAATATGATAAGGGCTTTCGGTATCCAATACCCAGGCAGTAGTATCATAAATGGAAAGTTACAAGGTGTTATCATATAAGTACCTTGCTTCTTCTTCGGTCTATTCGGATCCAGGGAGGCAATGTATAGAGGATAGTTCCTCTTCCAGTGCCCCTGCTTCTTGCAAAAGAAGCACTCCATCTGGCTCTGATCGGGCTTGCACTTCTTAGTCTGATCCTGTGTAGACGTCCCAGCATGTAGCTGTACCTTCTTATTTTTTTTCTTCTTGTTCTTCTTCTTCCTTTTCTTAAAGGGTCGACGACCAGAAGAAGACCCTCCCACAACATTCACCGACCCCTTATAGAGCTGGTGATCCTTCTCAAAGTTCTGCAGCAACCCCAACAAGCCATGGTAGTTCACTGCAGGCTTTGTCATCCGAAAATGAGTAAGGAAGGGGAGGAAGGACTTGAGAAATGAATTAAGGATCTCATCCTTATCGAGCTGCTCGTGCAGGAGAAAGCCCAGTTTACTTAGGCGCTCAATCATTTTGATCATGTACAGTACATGATCAGTGACTGAGGCTCCATCCCTCATCCAAGCATTGAAAATGGCACAACTAGTTTTATGCCTTTCAACATCATCAGGCGTGCCAAAGGAGTCGTTCAATATTTGAAGCATCTCCTGGGGTGGGCATTCTTGAACCTGTGGCTGAACTCATCATTCATTGCTGCCAGCATAATGCACCGAACGGTGGTGCGGTCGTTGAGCCACTTCTGATAAGTATCTCGAATCGTCCCTCTAACATTCGGGGCTGGCTCCTCAGGTGCCGGATCCATTACTACATAAAGGATCCGCTCATGCTCAAGGATGATTTTTAATTTTTGATACCAGCTATCAAAATTAAGTCCCATGAGCTTGTCATTATCTAATAATGATCAGAGCGACAGGGTAGTGGCCATAGCTGCATAAAGAAAAATCAAACCTCTATTAGTACATAAATTATTAATACTAAAGACTTGGACTTTAGTCTAAAGTTTCTCCCAGTATTTTTATGAATTGGTAGCCTCAACCTCCAAATCGAGGAATTACTTTAATTCCTTAGTGTGTACTAGAATTCACACAGACTACACACGAGCCCAACTTTGGTTGGTCAACCCATGTGCATCTATGGGTAGGTTTATAACCAGTTGTTTCTCTAAATAACTTCTAGTAATTGATTTTGCCCAGAACCTAATCAGTAGGCTTTGGCCTCCACTGAAAAGATCTGGTTAGATCCAACCATTAACATGATTTGATTTGGTGAATCGGACCAATAAATGATCAGGCCCGACTTTGGCCAGCCAACTTGACCACCATCAGAAAGACTCAAACCAAATTATCATATTATGAATGATAATTCCATTAGTCAATAAGCACCAGGCCTTTGGGCCTCTAATGATTATTAAACTAATGGACTCATTATCACTCACTTAATGGGAGGCTATGACTTAGTTATCAATATAACTTAATTATTTTTAGGGACCTAATAATTTTTAAAAATTTTATTAAAGGATAGATAAGAAGAAAATATCCAGTCAATTTTAATTCTCCCACTGACTTCACCAAGTCAGATTAAAAAAGGATTTAATTAAAGCCGACATTAGGAGCACCTAAATCAGTCAAACTGATTTACCTAATGATATGGGTGAGCCCTAATCACCAAGTGATCTAATCAAAACCTAATTCACCAGGTTGGCCAGGTAAGTGAGATCAGTAGTGGGGATAAGCTATTAACTCGTCAGAGATCGAATCACTGCGAGTAGCTCCGGTAGGAACCAGATCTAGGGTTTCAGGGTTAGATCTTGAAACTTTTTCAAGATCATACAGCGGAAGACTAAAATAAATCAAAATTTATTTTCTAATATCAGAAAATCCCTAGATCTAAGATCCTATTACATGATTATTATATAGCATTAAATCAAAAATTAAAATATATATAAATATAGTATGAACTACATGTTGATCATATCAACATGTTTCTATACTAGCTACATCTAATGTATGTATTAAATAATAGATCAGATCTATTACCTTGCAAGTTAGATGCTCTAACCTCGCTGATCCGGGCTTAAGGATGATGTTGCAAGCCGCACACGCGTCCGGCCTCTAGGAGTCGTCCACACGAGCCCACGAATCTCGATCAGAAGTCCTGCTTCAGGAAATCAGCACAGTATGCTAGTACTGCGCTGATCCTTCTTTGATGGTTGATCAGGTGCCTCCTTCTTCTTGATTTGGACTCTTCCAAAGATGAAAAGTAGAAGGAGGAGTTTCAGATCTGAGACGCTCTCAGGAAACTCAAGATGGAAGGAGGAAAGATATGAAAATAAAAACCCTAGAAGAAGACCCTCTTCTTCTTCACATTTTTCTCTCTAGACACCCAAACTTGTATCTTTTATATCTCCACGACCCAAAGGTATTTCTATCTGATTTTTGGATGGAAGAAAGGCCTCTCAAAAAACTATCTCTTCTAAAACTTTCATGAAGAAACTCATCTTATATAGAGAGATATGATAGAGTCCTTGTCTAGGTCAAACACCTAGTCAAGGCTTATCCAAACATGGCAAGTTAAGGGACGCCCAACTCTTGAGCACCTCCTCCATATTTTCATGCATGGATTACCAGAAAAGGGTGTACAATGTAAATCCTAAAATCCACGAAAATTCCAAAAAAATTTTGGATAAATTCGGTGCAAAATTGAAAGAGTTTTGGATTTCTAAAACTCTATCTCATAGAATTCGAAATCCAAACTTATTCCTTTTAGATTTGATCCAAATCACCTTCCATGTAAGAAAGAAGAGAGGAGACCTTTTGTGAACGTGGGAGAGATCTGGGAGAGGGCTTTTGTCTCACAAAATAAGTGGAGATTGGCGTTGAATAAGAGAGAGGGCGTGGAGAAGGTTTATGTGGCGCAAGGTGGAATCCTAGTCCTACTAGGATTCTGTCTCATAACTTGTTTTAATTTGGTTTTCCAAACCAAATCAAATCAAAATTAGATCAACCCAATTAAAATAGGTCTTAACCCAATTAAGAACCTAATTTAATCAGATTAAATTATATTTAAATCTGATTTAATTTTCTAATCAAATTAGAAATTAGATTGACCCAAGTCCTAGTTGAACTAGGACTAGTCTTTCCTTGCACTTGGCTTATCCAATAAATCAATTGGACTTGATCCAATCAAGCCCAAACTAAATCTAATTAAATCATATTTAATTAGACTTAATCTCAGCCCATTGGCTTAATCAAATTAAGCCAATTAGCAATCAAATTGCTAATCGATCCTCCTGTAACACTTGTACTGGGTTAAATGTCAATCGTATTGATCATTTAACCCTAGAACGATTCTTAATCGTTGATCAACCATCCGATCGGATCATGAACTCTAATGTGTGTGACCTCATAGGTCCGAACCTAAGTCGGTAGCATAGAAATAAATTTCTATACCAATCGAAGTGACCATCTAGCAATGATACCCGACGATCGGATAGGTCGAATGTGTAGAACAACATCCTTAGAACCCATGCGGATATAGTTTTCATATAATTCATCCCCTTGACCAAAATGATCATAGGACACCCCAGAGCTCAACTGTCAACTCTGATCAGGTTGTCCACATTGTATTTCAAAATATCAAATCCATCTGATGGATTACCCTGGCCAAGGTTTTGCTAAATTGAAATACAGCGACTCATTCTTCTCCAACTCTTGGAGTGGTCAATCCCATCTCGATCACACTCTGACTTTGCAAGTACTTGACTATGCCCAGAAGCCTTCCGTCCCTGAATTAGAAATTCAGTTAGTCCAGTACCAAAGCACAGTGAGTTGCTTGCAAGTCAATGAGGCGATCTCAAGTCTAAGGGACATTTATACCTATATCCCATCAGAGACATTCTCGACAGCAGAATGCTCTGGAGTTGGTCACGTTCAATGATGATGTACCCTTACATCTCACCTGTATGCCATACCAGTGTCTCCACACTCCTTGGTTAAGAGGACAACCAACCCATATGGCCTACAGCGACCTATGCTTGATAGAAGCTGTCGTCCTTATTAAAAGCCTATCATTTGGTCGTGAACAGTTTTAAGGACTAATCGATAAATCCTCTCTTTATCGAACTTAAATAGTCCTAAGGACTTCATCATAACAACGGAGTTCATTAGAAGATGAAAGCTTATGATGAAAATGCCAAATATATTTTATTTATTAACAAATCAATTACAATACTTGGTTGCTCAACCGTCAACAGCTTGACGATTGGCTTTTTGGGACACATTTCCCAACAACTCCCACTTGTCCTAAAGCCACTCGGCACAGTATCTAATACCCATCTTCGACTTGTGGTTGTCGAACTCCTTTATTGCCAGGGCTTTCGTGAAGGGGTCGGCTAGGTTCTCCTTTCCATCGATCTTTTGAAGGTCGACGTCACCACGATCCATGATCTCTCGGACCAGGTGAAAGCGGTGCAAGATGTGCTTCGTCCGCTGATGTGCTTTGGGTTCCTTCACCTGAGCTATGGTACCAGTGCTGTCGCAGTAGAGCAGGACTGGACCATCGAAGGAGGATGCTACTCCAAGCTCATTGATGAATTTCCTCAGCCACACAGTTTCCTTCGCGGCATCCGATGCTGCGATGTACTCCGCTTCACAAACAGAGTCCGCCATAGTATGCTGCTTGGAACTCTTCCAGCAGATGGCTCCACCATTCAGAGTAAAGATATAACCCGACACACTCCTGCTATCATCAAGGTCAGATTGAAAGCTGGAGTCTGTGAACCCCACAAGTTTCAGATCTGACTCGCCATAAACCAACCATTGGTCCTTAGTATTTCTCAAATACTTAAGGATGGCTTTAACCACTTTCCAGTGATTTTCTCCAGGATCAGATTGGTATCTACTCACTACTCCTAGTGAGTATGCCACATCTGGTCTTGTACATATCATGGTGTACATGATAGATCCCACGGTTGAAGCATATGGGACTCTACTCATACGCTCTCTCTCTTCAGGAGTTGTCAGACAATCCTTCTTAGAGAGAGAAATTCCTTGGCCTATCGGTAGATAGCCCTTCTTGGAATTCTCCATGCTGAACCTCTTCAGCACAGTGTCTATGTACATGGACTGGGATAACCCAAGCATCCTTTTAGATCTATCCCTATAGATCTTCATCCCTAGGATGTAGGATGCTTCACCCAAGTCCTTCATGGAGAACTGTGATGACAACCAAACTTTTATTCCCTATAGTGCGGGGATGTCATTCCCGATTAAGAGAATGTCATCCACGTACAAGACAAGGAATACCACAACTGGACCATTTGCCCATTTATAGATGCAGGGATCTTCTCCATTCTTAATGAAGCCATACGTTTTGATCACCTTATCAAAATGCATGTTCCAACTCCGAGAAGCTTGCTTCAATCCATAAATGGATCTCTGAAGCTTGCACACCTTGGACTCATCTGTGGATGTAAACCCTTCAGGTTGTATCATATACACCTCTTCAGTCAGCTCTCCATTCAGGAAAGCAGTCTTTACATCCATCTGCCAGATCTCATAATCCAGATGGGCAGCTATTGCAAGCATTATCCGAATAGATTTGAGCATTGCCACAGGGGAAAACATCTCGTCATAGTCAATACCATAACGTTGACGATACCCCTTGGCAACCAGACAGGCTTTATAGGTCTCCACCTTTCCGTCTGCGCCCCTCTTCCTTTTGAAGACCCATTTACACCCAATGGGTTTAACCCCTTCAGGTGGGTCAACCAATGTCCATACATCGTTGACCTTCATGGACTCCATTTCGGATTTCATGGCTTCAAGCCATTTTTCAGAATCAGGTCTCTGCATAGCATCCATATAGGTGATCGGATCCTCATTATTCTCATCAAGTTCGATGGGATCACCGTCCCGGATCAAGAAACCGTAGTATCTGTCCGGCTGATGCGGTACTCTACCGGATCACCTTAATGGTGCAGGTATATTGGGCTCCGGATCTGATCTAATCATATCTGACTCAGGTTCAGCTATTGGTGTCGGTCCTTCTACCTGTTGAACTTCATCAAGTTCAACCTTAGAGGCAACGGTTCCTTCACCAAGGAACTCCTTTTCTAAAAAGATTGCCTTAAGGCTGACGAACACCTTTTGTTCATCAGCATGGTAGAAAAAAATATCCTTTTGTCTCTTTGGGGTACCCTATGAATGAGCATTTGTCAGACCTAGGTCCAAGTTTGTCTGTGACTAATCGTTTGACATAGGCCGGGCACCCCCAGACCCTAAGGTGTTAAAGTACTGGCTTACGCCCTGTCCATATCTCATATGGAGTCTTAATTACAGACTTACTTGAAATCCTATTTAACAGATAACAAGCCGATTCGAGTGCATATCCCCAGAAGGATATCAGCAAGCTAGCAAAAGCCCATCATGGATCGGACCATGTCTAACAAAGTCCGATTCCTCCTTTCAAACACACCATTATGCTGTGGTGTTCCTGGAGGAGTCCATTGAGAGAGAATCCCATTCTCTCCTAGATATGTGAAAAAATCACTAGAAAGGTATTCTCCTCCTCGATCAGATCGAAGAGTTTTAATACTCTTCCCAGTTTATTTTTCTACTTCACTTCAGAATCGTTTGAACATTTCAAATGAATCCGACTTATGTTTCATCAGATAGACATATCCATATCGGGATAGGTCATCCGTGAAAGTTATGAAGTAAAAATATCCACCTCTAGCACTGGTGCTCATGGGCCCACATACATCAGTATGTACTGGGCTCAAGAGCTTAGTAGCTCTCTCACCTTTTCCAGTAAAAGATGACTTGGTCATTTTACCAAGAAGACAGAACTCACAGGTTGGAAGTGATTCACAATCACTGACTTTGAGGATTCCCTCTTGAGTCTACCTGTTTATTCTGTTCTTGTTTATATGACCTAGCCTACAGTGCCATAAGTAGATATCTGACACACTATCTAATCTAGGGGTTTGCCAGTTGAATAGACTCTTATCAGGCTTGATCTTTTTGGTCTGGCTCTGCACAGATGTCCCAGCCTGAACTTGCACCTTCTTGACTTTCTTCTTCTTGTTCTTCTTTTCTTTCTCAAAGGGTCGAGAACCAGAAGATGAACCTCCCACTGAGTTCACTGAGTTCACCGACTCCTTGAGGAGTTGGTGATCCTTCTCAAAGTTCTGAAGCAACCCCATTAACCCATGGTAGTTTACTTCAGGCTTTGTCATTCTATAATGAGTGAGGAATGGGAGACAAGACTTGGGTAGCGAGTTCAGTATTGCATCTTTCCTAAGCTGCTCATGCAAGGGAAAGCCAAGCTTGCTCAATCATTCCATCAGCTCGATCATGTACAATACATGATCAGTGACAGAGACTCCATCTCGTATTTTGGCGTTGAAGATGGCACAACTAGTCTTGTGCCTCTCTACGTCATCGGGTGTGCCAAAGGTATCCTCCAACACTTGAAGCATGTCCTTTGGCTGAGCCGTCTCTAATCTGCAACTGAACTCGTCGCTCATGATAGCAGCTAGCATGATACAGCACATCGTGGTCCAGTCACTGAGCCACTTCTGGTAAGTGTCTCTGACTGTTCCACATGCATTGACAGCTGGCTCCTCAGGTGCAGGATCTAATATCACATATAGGATCCGTTCATGCTCCAGGACTATCTTCAACTTTCGATACCAGCTATCGAAGTTGGGTCCCACCAACTTATCATTGTACAACAATGATCGGAGTGATAGGGAAGTGGCCATATTTGCACAAAGGAGAACCATAACCTAATTAGTAATTGATTCATTAAACCTAAAGATTTGGACTTTAATCAAAAGGTTTCTCCCACTATTTTATTCAAATTGGTAGCCTCTACCTTCAATTCGAGGAATTACCCTAATTCCTTAGCGGGTACTAGAATCCACTTAGACTGCACACAAGCCCAACTTTGGTTGGCCAACCCATGTACATCTAAGGGTAGGTTCATAACCAATTGTTTCTCTAAACAATTTCTAGTAATTTTAATTTTGCCCCAGAAACCTAATCAGTAGGCTTTGGCCTCCACTGTAAGGATCCGGTTAGGTCCAACCATTAACATGATCATACTTGGTGTATCTAACCAACGAATGATTAAGCCCAACTTTGGTTGGCTCACCTAACCACCATTAGAGAGACACTTCCAAGTCATCATATGATGAGTGATAATTCCATTAGTCAACAAGCACCAGGCCTTTGGGTCTGCAATGATTATTGAGTTCATGGACTCATTATCAAACACCTTAATGGGAGGCTATGACTCAGTTATCTCCATAACTTTATCATTTTAAGGACCTAATAATTTTAGAAGATTAAATAATATAGAGGATGAGGTCAGATGAACCAGCTTATCATGATCCTCCCACTGACTTCACCAAGTCAGCTTAAGGGAGACCATTAAAAGGGCTGGTCTAGGAGCACCTAAATCAGTCACACTGATTTACCTAGCTGACATGGGTCAGCTCGAATAGTCAAGTGATCCGATCAAAACATAATTTCACCAAGAGGCCAGGTAAGTTCGATCAGTGGGAGGGTCTGCCAAAGCTTGCCTTAGACACCATCATGAATGGCCAGGTAAGCGGGCTCCCAATTAAAAACCACCGGTCTGGTTTACCTTAGACACCAACTGGTTTAATTAGTTTCGATTAGATCAACCTAACAGTTCGTGCTAGACCGCTTAGCCAAGAATCAAGTCCATTTGGTTCTCGTTAAAGACATGGACTTGACCAACTACAACTATTGTAATTGATCTAGAGAATCCTTGACCTAATCTAAGACAACAATTGATTAGATTTAGTCAATTCTCTAATTAAGTCCATCTTTAATCTAACCATAGGTCTAACCCAATTAATGGACCTAGTTCCCACTAACCCATTAACCCAATGTGTTATGATTTGTCTCTTAGGTTCTTCAATTCACAATCCTAGAACCTAATCAAACAACTTCTTAATTCTTAATTAAGTTTTGGGCTGAGGGTTGGGTTTGGCTTTTCAAAAAAATCATTTTCATATTTGTAAAATAATTTTACAATATGATTCTATTAACCATATTGCATGTTTGATTCCGAATCAAGATGCAAGTGAAATAAACATGAAACTACTTTAGATCTAATCTAAACAGGTTCATGTAATTGAAACAATTTCAACTTTAAATAATTTTTTTGCACAAAAATTATTAACAAAGAGATTTTATTTCAGATTTAAACATCTTTTAAATCTAATGAATCATAAATTTAATCTAGATCATATCTAACAAATTTATGATTAAAGATAGATCTACACAAACTAGGACAACCTTTGCACTGTAAGGGGTAAACCTTACAGCAGGACAACCTTGCAGTTTGTGATTGATCTAAAATTTTAATTTCAGATTTAATAATCAGATTATAAATTAGATCTAATCTAAGAAATAATCTAAGCATATATAAATAATCATGTAATAAAGAACCTAGGCTCTGATACCAATTGTAGGAATCAGATCTAGGGTTTCAGGGTTAGATCTTGAAACTTTTTCAAGATCATACAGCGGAAGACTAAAATAAATTAAAATTTATTTTCTAAGATCAGAAAATCCCTAGATCTAAGATCCTATTACATGATTATTACACAGTATTAAATCAAAAATTAAAATATATATAAATATAGTATAAACTACATGTTGATCATATCAACATGTTTCTATACTAGCTACATCCAATGTATGTATTAAATAATAGATCAGATCTATTACCTTGCAAGTTAGATACTCTAACCTCGCTGATCCGGGCTTAAGGATGATGTTGCAAGCTGCACACATGTTCGTCCTCTAGGAGTCGTCCACACGAGCCCACGAATCTCGATCAGAAGTCCTGCTTCAGGAAATCAGCACAGTATGCTAGTACTGCGCTGATCCTTCTTTGATGGTTGATCAGGTGCCTCCTTCTTCTTGATTTGGACTCTTCCAAAGATGAAAAGTAGAAGGAGGAGTTTCAGATCTGAGACACTCTCAGGAAACTCAAGATGGAAGGAGGAAAGATATGAAAATAAAAACCCTAGAAGAAGACCCTCTTCTTCTTCACGTTTTTCTCTCTAGACACCCAAACTTGCATCTTTTATATATCCACGACCTAAAGGTATTTCTCTCTGATTTTTGGATGGAAGAAAGGCCTCTCAAAAAACTATCTCTCCTAAAATTTTTATAAAGAAACTCATCTTATATAGAGAGATATGATAGAGTCCTTATCTAGGTCAAACACCTAGTCAAGGCTTATCCAAACATGGCAAGTTAAGGGACGCCCAACTCTTGAGCACCTCCTCCATATTTTTGTGCATGGATCACCAGAAAAGGGTGTACAATATAAACCCTAAAATCCATGAAAATTCTAAAAAAAATTTGGATAAATTCGGTGCAAAATTGAAAGAGTTTTGGATTTCTAAAACTCTATCTCATAGAATTCGAAATCCAAACTTATTCCTTTTAGATTTGATCCAAATCACCTTCCATGTAAGAAAGAAGAGAGGAGACCTTTTGTGAACGTGGGAGAGATCTGGGAGAGGGCTTTTGTCGCACAAAATAAGTGGAGATTGGCATTGAATAAGAGAGAGGGCGTGGAGAAGGTTTATGTGGCGCAAGGTGGAATCCTAGTCCTACTAGGATTCTGTCTCATAACTTGTTTTAATTTGGTTTCCCAAACCAAATCAAATCAAAATTAGATCAACCCAATTAAAATAAGTCTTAACCCAATTAAGAACCTAATTTAATCAGATTAAATTATATTTAAATCTGATTTAATTTTCTAATCAAATTAGAAATTAGATTGACCCAAGTCCTAGTTGAACTAGGACTAGTCTTTCCTTGCACTTGGCTTATCCAATAAACCAATTGGACTTGATCCAATCAAGCCCAAACTAAATCTAATTAAATCATATTTAATTAGACTTAATCTCAGCCCATTGGCTTAATCAAATTAAGCCAATTAGCAATCAAATTGCTAATCGATCCTCCTGTAACACTTGTACTGGGTTAAATGTCAATCGTATTGATCATTTAACCTTAGAACGATTCTTAATCGTTGATCAACCATCCGATCGGATCATGAACTCTAATGTGTGTGACCTCATAGGTCCGAATCTAAGCCAGTAGCATAGGAATAAATTCCTATACCAATCGAAGTGACCATCTAGCAATGATACCCGACGACCGGATAGGTCGAATGTGTAGAACAACATCCTTAGAACCCATGCGGATATAGTTTTCATATAATTCATCTCCTTGACCAAAATGATCATAGGACACCCCAGAGCTCAACTGTCAACTCTGATCAGGTTGTCCACATTGTATTTCAAAATATCAAATCCATCTGATGGATTACCCTGGCCAAGGTTTTGCTAAATTGAAATACAGCGACTCATTCTTCTCCAACTCTTGGAGTGGTCAATCCCATCTCGATCACACTCTGACTTCGCAAGTACTTGACTGTGCCCAGAAGCCTTCCGTCCCTGAATTAGAAATTCAGTTAGTCCAGTACCAAAACACAGTGAGTTGCTTGCATGTCAATGAGGCGATCTCAAGTCTAAGGGACATTTATACCTATATCCCATCAGAGACATTCTCGACAGCAGAATGCTCTGGAGTTGGTCACGTTCAATGATGATGTACCCTTACATCTCACCTGTATGCCATACCAGTGTCTCCACACTCCTTGATTAAGAGTACAACCAACCCATATGGCCTACAGCGACCTATGCTTGATAGAAGCTGTCGTCTTTATTAACAGCCTATCATTTGGTCGTGAACAGTTTTAAGGACTAATCGATAAATCCTCTCTTTATCGAACTTAAATAGTCCTAAGGACTTCATCATAACAACGGAGTTCATTAGAAGATGAAAGCTTATGATGAAAATGCCAAATATATTTTATTTATTAACAAATCAATTACAATACTTGGTTGCTCAACCGTCAACAGCTTGACGATTGGCTTTTTGGGACACATTTCCCAACAGCTCCCACTTAAAAACCACTGGTCTAACTGCCAAACTTACCTTAGACACCAACCGGTTCATTAGTTTTAATTTGATCAACTTAGTAAATAGTGTTCCACCACGTAGTCATGAATTAAGTCCATCTTGGTCTAGTTAAAGATATGGACCCATTCAACTACAACTATTGGAGTTGAGTCTAGAGTATCTTTGACCAAATCTAATTCAACTTTTGAATAGATTTGATCAATTACTCTAATTTAGTCTATTTTTTTAAGCTAACCTTAGGTCTAACCCAATTATGGACCTAATCCATCTAACCCATTGACCCACAAATTTATGCAATTGTCTTAGGTCTTAGTTCACAATTCTAGACCTACTAGACAACACTTAATTCTTTTAATTAAGTATTTGGGCTGATGGGTCAGGGTTTGGCATTTCGAAAATAATTTTCAAATTTGAAAGGTTTTATTTTCTATTCACCAAATATGTTGACTCATTTCACAAATAGATCAGCATATTTCATAAATAGCAATCCTATTGCTAATTACATAACAGAAAATAACTCAATCAAAATAAATCATGAATATTCCTTTAGATCTAATCTAACACATTCATGATAAATTTCACAATTGAACCTTTACAATTAATTTCTTTTGCTGCTTCATCTGTATGGGAATAATTACAGCGGCACCCCTACCGCCATAGGAGACCCCATCGAATGGGAGGAGAGGGCCTTTAAACCCTGCTTTTCTCCTATGACCGGACGACCATGGCAACCAACCCAATTCGATTACTTGCTACTTGGATCAAGTATATCTAAATATACCAATTTTAAAATTTAAATTTCAAATTTCAAATTTTAAATTTTAAATTTTGAATTTCAAATTTTGAATAAATCTCAAATTTCAAATTTTTTTTTTTGAATTTCAAATTTTGAATTTTAAATTTTGAATTTCAAATTTGAAATTTCAACCAAATTTCAAATTTCAAATTTTAAATTTTGAATTTCAAATTTTTGAATTTTGAATTTTAAATTTTAAATTTTAAAATTTAAATTACAAATTTTGAATTTTAAAATTTTGAATTTTAAATTTCGAACAACTTTCAAAATTTAAATTTCAAATTTTGAATTTCAAATTTCAAATTTAAACTTTTAGATTATAACTTAATCTACGCATGCAAATATATATATCATATCTAAGAACCCGCTCTGATACCATTTTTGGGAATAAATCAGTGCAGGGGTAAAATGGTAATTTTAAAACTTTTTCAAAATTATGATTTTATAGTGAAAAAATATTTATTAATCTAATTAATTAACATAAATTTATCCTACACTAGGATCTAAATATGATATATAGCATGTATTTATTTAAATTTGAAATTCAAATTCGAACAGTAAACATTTTATTGTAATGTGTTCAGAACACAATACCTTTGTGCGGGTAGTAGATCACCACAATCTGATCACCGTTGAAAGAGTCTGATCATCGTGATGTAGCCACACAGCGTGTCTGACCTCTGTGGATCATCCACATGAAGCTCCCAATCTGATCGACTCCTCATGAGTGTTAGCTCGTTGTAGAGCCCTTTTGACAGTCGATGCTGATCGAACTCCTTCGATCGATGTCTATCGATTCTTTAAATACTTTGGATCATCAACAGACGTGCTTGAGAGGATGTTGAAGATCTTCTTGAGATTTTATGGGCTCACGATACTCGTAGCTCACTTTCTCACTTCCCGAACTTCAGGCTAAAACTCCAGGGAACTCATTAGAAACCTTGCACCCACTTTTCTTTCTTTTCTTTCTTTTTCTCTTGGAAGAATATGGACTTCCTTTTCATGCACAAGACTTCCTCACATCCCAAAATTTTTCTCCAAAAATTTTCATCCTGCACGCCCCACTCTTCTCCTCCTTTTATAACAACGTCAAACGTCTTATCCAAAAGAAAGGATAAAGATGAGTAATTACACATTTGAATTCAAATCAAATTTTGAATTCAAATGGACACCAACTCATCCCTTATCCACTAAAGGCGTGAGGCATGGCTTAAATTATGCATGGAGTGATTTCATGAGAAATATTTTTCTCATGTAATAAATGGAGCGTTAAAAAAGGGATAAGGCGCAAAGATTGATTGCCCATTCAAATTCAAACTTTATTTTGAATTTGAATGGCCAACCAATCATCCTTATCCATTTATTTGGCACATTAAAGTGGGGCATGGAGAGGACTTGGCACGAGGAAAAAATTCATGAGAAGATCCTTCTCATGAATTCAAATGGGTGTAATGGAAGTGAGGTGGCGCATAGAGATTGGGTCAAGGTGGTTTCATTATTTAAACCAACCTAATTAAACCAAATAAGTTAGGTCCAATTAGACTAATTTAAATCTAACTTAATTAGGCTTAATTAGGCTCAATAAAATCCTAATCAAATCAAGAATTGACTAAGCCCAACCCCTGATCAAATCAAGGACCAAACCATCTCGACAATTAGGTCAACTCTTAACCTAATGGGGTCAAACCCAACTGAATCCAATTCAATTGGACTTGATTAAAAAATAATTACTCAATCAAATTGAGTTAATTTGTGATCAAATCATTAATTAAATCTCTCATAAATACTGAGTCCAAATCCGATGGGCAATCGGGCATCAAAATTCATCGATATGTAACCCTGATCGAAAAGTCCCAACCAGTGGGACTCTTGACCCCGGTACCCATAATGTGTGGAACTCGTGATCAGAGAATCCTGATTCTCAATCACTGAGTCTCAAACATGTAGGATTCTACACCAGCCATCAGATCAGATAGGAAACTCTAATGTGTGTGATCCCGCAGGTTCGAACCTAAGCCGGTAGCACAGGAACCAATTCCTATACTAATCGAAGTGACCATCTAGCAATGGTACCCGACGTTCGGATAGGTCGAAGAGTCACAATCACAACACTCAGAACCTACATGAATATGGTTACTGTATAATTCATCCTTTTGACCCCTGTGTTTGGGATGACTCATGGTTAAACTGTCAACCCTGATCAGATCATCCGAATCGTGCTCAACTCAAACAGTCCTGTGACTCCTCATAAGGACTACTCTGGTCAAGATTTTACTAAATTGAAACATGACTGTACACAGCTCCTAAATTAGAGTGGTCAATCCCATCTTGACACACGCACCGACAAATCAAGTACTTGACGACACCCAGTAGCCTTCCGTCACTGAATTAAAAATTCAGGTAGTCCAGTGTCTAAGTGCAGTGAGTTGCTTGCAAGTCACCATGGCGGTCTTAGATCGGAGGAATATTTATACCCATATTCTATCGGAGCAAATCTTGACAGCTAAAATAGCTTCGAAGTCAGTCACGTTCAGTGCAGATGTACCCTTACATCTCACCTGTATGCCATACCAGTGTCTCCACACTCGTTGGTTAAGAGGACAACCAACCTATATGGCACACAACGATCTATACTTGATAAATATTGTCGTCCTTGGTAACAACGTATTATTTGGTCGTGAACAGATTTAAGGACTAAACGACAAATCCTCCTTTGTCGAGTCTAAATAGTCCTAAGGACTTCACCACAACATAGGAGTTCATTAGAAGATGAAACATTTTGTGATGAAAAATATTAAAATAATTTTTATTAATTCATAATTTATGTACAAATATAAAAAAGAGCACAACCGTCAACAGGCTGATGATTGGCTTTGGGACACTATTCCCAACAGGCGAGAGGTTCCTGAACGTTGGATATGGAAGCAAAGTTTCAGTTCTAGCTTTAGAAATCATGAACCTTGTAATCAATTCTCATAATGTAATTCTGAGTGAATGTCACTATTGTCCAAGCTTTTTATTAAATATTATTTCTGTAGGCCTTTTGGTCATGTACGGTTATCAATTTTTAATAAAAAAAAATATTTGCAATATCATTTTGAATGGTGTTACAATATTTGTTGGACAACTAGTGTGATAACCCAGCCAGCCCAAACAAAAAAAAAAATAGATAACAGGGGAGAAGACTCCCGAAGGGAGTCTTCTTCCTCCTCTCGTCGGCTCCCAATCAGAGTCGGAGATGAGTTCCCTCTGGCTCTATTTAAGGAGGAGAACCCTCCTCTCTTCTCTCATCGAGAAATCCTGGGGCAAAACAGCGGCAATCATCGGAAATTCCTCACGGAGACCCGTCGCTGTGCCGTCCAATTTCTCGCCAGAAAAGCTTCGCCGGCGATGGAGGTAAGCCTCCTCCTCTTCCTCTCTTCTCCCCCTTCCTTCCCATGCTGATGTGCACGCTCGTCGGCGACCGGAGTCGTCGGATTTTGTTATGGAAGAATTTTCTTTTTTTATCGTTTTGCCGTCGCCGGTGGTCACCGCCGACCACCGGTTTGGCCCTCTTCTTATCGGAGAGTCACCCCCTCCTGCCGATGGCCGCCCCACGCCGGCTGCACCGCCGGCCGGCCACCCAACGAGGAGACCTCAAGGTCCCCTGTTTCAGCCCAAAAGAAGCCCACGGGAAAGAAGAAAAGAAGAAGAAGAAAGAAGAAGAAGAAGGAAAAGAAAAGAAAAAGAAAAGAAAAAGAAGGAAAAGAAAAGAAAAAGAAAAAGAAAAGAAAAAGGAAAAGGAAAAAAAAAGAAGAAAGATGAAAAATAAAATGATAATAATATAATAATAATAAATAAGATTTTCTCCTCTCTCTTCCGTGAAGAAAAAAAAAGAAAAAAAAAGAGAGAGAAAAGAAAAGAAAAAAATCATTAAATTAATTAATAAATAATGATATAAATAATAAAATATGAGAAAGAGAGTTTCTCTCTCTTCCCTCTCTCTCTTTAGCCTGAACTAGTATTTTCTCTCTCTAGAATTGGACTTTCTCTCTCTACTTTCCCTCTCTAGAATCCTCTCTCTAGATTATTTCTCTCTCCTAAGATTTTTAGAATTTTTAGAAGAATGATGATGAATTTAAATGATTCTCGTAATGGATTTTTGATCTGTGATCGTCGGACGATACACCGACATCCACTTTGATCAGATCAAGTATTTTTAGATTTTATTTATCATGATCTTATTGAATTATCCACATGATAATCTTAGCATGATTTGATCTGATCGATCGAATTTGTTGAATCATATTGCCTGAAGAATCCAAGATGAGTTTTCTCTCTCTAAAAATTTTCTCTCTAGAATTTTCTCTCTCGATCGATTTCTCTCTCTTGATCGATTTATCAATAAAAAAATTCTTTCAATAGTCCTGATCTGATTCTAATGAAGAATCCTGATCCATGATTGTCAGACAGCGTACTGGCACCCACCTTAATCAGACCATGAATCTTTAGATTTGATCATCCATGATTCCGATCTAGCCATGATTTGATTTGATCATGTTGATTTCACCAATTGAGATATTGGATCAATCGTAATGTTGGATTGTGTCACCTGATCAATTTGAATTGTACCTCATGAATTCTCTCTCTTCTGATTTTCTCTCTCCATTTGATTTTATGAAATCGATGAAGAAACCTCGGTCCTATCACTTCGAATCCGATTTGATCTGATAGTCAAACTTTGGATCGTTTAGGTCCTAATTAGATTTTGATTAGATGAAATTAGATGATCGGACCCAATCTAAACTGTTGAAATATGGTATTCGTATTCTTTCTAATTATTAAAATTGATTCTGTATAGGATTGTGGATGTTTGATCATGGGATATCGCGATATGATCTACGAATAGAATTTTTGGAAGAAAATTTATAGAATTTTATGGATTTATTGGAATGCGTTCGAGGTAAGTAATATTTTATTTTTTCTAGATTTATCGGCAAATTATAATATATTTTTCTGACATGATTTGTGAAACGATGCATGAATTGGATGAATGGTATTTTGTTATGAAAATATCTTATTTGAAATGTTATGATGAAGCATGATTGAATATATTGATTTCATGATGCATTATATTGATTGATTTCGATACTACATGATTATATGTTTTATTATCGAAATTAGAATATGAAACATGATTTATGAAGAATTATGATATAAGAAACAATAAGAATTGACAACCTGACTATGTAAAGGACCCTGCCAATTGGGGCATGTACGTTGGCAATTGATTGTCCTGAGGGTTTATGTCGCCAGCGAGACCAGCGACATGTCGCCAGAGAGACCAGCGACAAACCGCCAGCGAGACCAGCGGTTCCAAAGGACATGGCTGCCAGATGATTCACAGCCTACCGCAAGCAGATACGCGGTATTATGACCCTGCCACAGGGAAAATATGGTCATAGCTCATGGTTGACGAAAAGAAATTGAAGAACAAAAGAAATTGAAATCCCGAAAGAAACTTGAAATTTCGAAAAAAAAATGAATTTGGCATGAATTATATTGCATAATTGAAATTGATTTCGAATTGATGAACTCTATATGCTTATTTTCTATAAATGATTATTTACTTATATGCCTGATGAAATCTGTTGAGAAGTGATCGTTGCTTACTGGGCAATCTAGCTCATTACCTCTTATTTTACTATTTTTACAGATGTTGAGGAATTAAGATGATACAAGATATGAATAGAAGAGTGATCAGAAGCAGAATCTTCGTACTTTTATTTTAGGTTGAAAGGCTTATTGAATTTGATGCAAAGCCTTTGAATTATTGTTGAATTTATTGAGATATTAAAAAAAAAAAATTTAGGTCATTATATTTTAGATTTTAATTGTTGACTAATTATTCCGCTGTTGTTTTAGGATAGTATGATAAGATGTCTTGCATGCTTATGGGAAGAGTTTTCTATGAGTATGCGGCGGTTGCCATGACCCTCGATTTAAAAATCTCGGGTCGGGGGTATCACAATTATAGTGGTATCAGAGCATAAGTGGATGAATTATAAAACATAGAATTAGATATAGAATGGGTGTAAGTGGATAGACACCAGGGACATTACAGTGTAGATCTTTGATGATTGTAGTGGGAGAAATATTTAAAATTTTTGATTAAATATTGAGATTATGTATAAAAGGATCGCAAGAGATTATGACATATGGAGTTTGAAATATGATGGATAATCTATAGATCATGATATGATTAGTTAGATCTTGATCGAAAGTAATCACAAAAAGATTGACATAAAATTTTATTATGCATTGTGGTTATTAATTTGATCATTGGTTATTCAAATGAATCATAAATTCAAATTCGATGTGAAAATAATACTATGATATTACTTCTAGTTGAGAAGTTGACTATTATTGGCAAGATAAAGATTTGACGATAAAATATTGTTCCAGAATGGGCTAAGAAAATTTTTTTTTTTTATGGTGCTTGATTGGAATATTTATCGAAAGTGAACTTGGTATGTGGATCATATATAAAGTGGCATATTAGGATGAAGGCGTATTTGGAGATATTGCAAAGAAGCCTATTTTTTTATTGATGAAATTGATTTTGAGGTTGTAGAATATTCATCGTACTAGAATCTTTAATCATCATCCTTAGATCTAGATAATGGATCTTATTATGTCTTTTGGAGACTATATGATGTGTATGAAATTTCAATTTAAAGATTTCGTATCTAAGTTGATCAAGAGATTTTCTGATATTATTGTTGAGGTTGTTAATGAAAAAAATTGATATCTTTAGATTAAGATAAAAGATCTTATTTATATTTATTTCAGATTAAGGGATCCATGTGAATTTACAATTTAGAAATTTGGGATTTAGGAATTGATATGGAGTTCCTTTGCTTTTGTTAACGAGGTCTCTAATTGAATCTACTATTAAATGGAGATTTGATTTTTGAAGCTTGTATGATTGTTATGAAAGGATATTTGATAGATATTGAAGATCCTGATGATAAAAATTTTAAATAATAATAATAATAATAATAATAATGATTTGAAATTCATATATATTCAGATTATGTCCAAATTTGGTGGAGCATCGAAGGATTTTCTCGTTGATTTGACTTATAAAGATTTTTGGTTTGAAAATTATCGAATTGAATTGATATGAGAATTAAGATTTGATTCATATTGATTATAGTAAATCTATATGATGGTTTAAATATGATATTGGACTCAAGGATTAATCAAGATTATTGTACACCAGTAAAAGTATGAATGAAAATCGAAAGTTAATATTTGACTTCAATTGAAATTTAAAATTTTAGATCTTTTCTATTGATAAGGTAAAGAAATAATTTGATCAAACTTTTTGGTGAACCTAAGAAATTTTGATTGTTAGATCAGAGTGCACAGCGGAAGCATGGTAATCTGGATTACTTTGAGTAAGTCAGGAATGTTGATTCTTTGAGTCAAAGAATTATGATAGATGATATTGTTTGATACAAAAAAATTTATTGATATTAGAAAGAATAATATTTTATTTGAGTTATTTTGGATATCCTAATGTGATTTTTTTTAAAAAGTAGTGCTTCCACCTACTATGCTACAAAAAAAAATATTTAGCATCATAATTCTAGGATGAGTGGACCTTTGATTTTTGATTTTAGATTTAGAATATTTAGAAAAAAATTTTCTCTATTCTAAAATTAAATTTTATAATTCTTTATTTATTAGGAAGAATTTGAGATCGTTTATCGGATGATGATTTTGATCTTAGATTATTATACTCAAATATTTATCTCTAGGGTATAATAAAATTTGAAGTTTGAATTCTTTTGATCATTTTTATTTTTCTGACTGAATAGAAAAGATTGAGGTTATCTATTGATATTGACGATTGTTTTACAAAAGATAGATTGGAGTTATTTATAATTTAGTTTGATAATGAATTGATGAATTAAGAGTTGTTAATGTTTAGATAAAGAAAATTGATATACTTACTTAGAATAGAGACATTGATTTTGGTTATAAGAAAAAATATAGTTTTGATTTAGATCAATTTTTGAGTTATTGATTTTTATTATGGAATGACTTAATAATAAAAATCTGCTTTAAGAATTAGAATATTTAAGAGTTTGAGGGTTTGAGTAAGAAAATTTCGATGACTAGAAATAGTGATATTGATTCAATCAACAATGGTGATATTGATCTTTATGAAATGACTCAATGATGAAGTTGTATTAAGAATTAAAATATCAAAAGTTTGAGAATGAGATTGAAATGATAAATCTTCAACCTTTGAAAGTACTAATAAGAGAAAATATTTTTGAATTTCAATTGATTAGGATGTCATCAAATGATTCATAAAAGTATATTTTCGTATCTTACGATGGATTGAAATTAAGAGTGATTAATATTTTTTAAAAAATAAATAAATAAATAAATGAATGATGATGAATGAAGTTCTTATGCAAGAATAGAGACATTGACCTTTTTCTATTCATAAGAGATAGATTTGATTTTAATTTGAGTCGTGAGATATTGAACATGATTTTTATAAGAAATGAGATCATAAATTCGAAATCTTGAAACATTGAAAATCTTTGAGATGTTGATTTTGATAAATAAGAAAATGAATGGTTCCATTTTAGATCGATGTTTAATGTACCGACTTTTTTCTTATGAAATGATTTAAGAATAAATTTATATCAAGAATTAGAATATTAAAATATTTGAGGATGAGATTCAAATAAAAAAATATGAAGACTCAAGCAAAAAAAATTTCAAGGATGAAATTTCTTTTAGAGGGGAAGAATGTGATAACCCAGCCAGCCCAAACGAAAAAAAAAAAAAATAGATAACAGGGGAGAAGACTCCCGAAGGGAGTCTTCTTCCTCCTCTCGTCGGCTCCCAATCAGAGTCGGAGATGAGTTCCCTCCGGCCCTATTTAAGGAGGAGAACCCTCCTCTCTCCTCTCATCGAGAAATCCTGGGGCAAAACGGCGGCAATCGTCGGAAATTCCTCACGGAGACCCGTCGCTGTGCCGTCCAATTTCTCGCCGGAAAAGCTTCGCCGGCGACGGAGGTAAGCCTCCTCCTCTTCCTCTCTTCTCCCCCTTCCTTCTCGTGCCAATGTGCACGCTCGCCGGCGACCAGAGTCGTCGGATTTTGTTGCGGAAGAATTTTTTTTTTTTTGCCGTTTTGCCGTCGCCGGTGGTCACAGCCGACCACTGGTTTGGCCCTCTTCTTATCGGCGAGTCACCCCCTCCTGCCGACGGCCGCCCCACGCCGGCTGTACCGTCGGCCGGCCACCCAACGAGGGGACCTCAAGGTCCCCTATTTCAGCCCAAAAGAAGCCCACAGGAAAGAAGAAAAGAAGAAGAAGAAAGAAGAAGAAGAAGGAAAAGAAAAGAAAAAGAAAAAGAAAAAGAAAAGAAAAAAGGAAAAAAAAAAGAAGAAAGATGAAAAATAAAATGATAATAATATAATAATAATAAATAAGATTTTCTCCTCTCTCTTCCGTGAAGAAAAAAAAAAGAAAAAAAAAGAGAGAGAGAAAAGAAAAGAAAAGAAAAATCATTAAATTAATTAATAAATAATGATATAAATAATAAAATGTGAGAAAGAGAGTTTCTCTCTCTTCCCTCTCTCTTCAGCCTGAACTAGTATTTTCTCTCTCTAGAATTGGACTTTCTCTCTCTACTTTCTCTCTCTAAAATCTTCTCTCTAGATTATTTCTCTCTCCTAAGATTTTTAGAATTTTGAAAAAAATGATGATGAATTTAAATGATTCTTGTAATGGATTTTTGATCTGTGATCGTCGGACGATACACCGACATCCACTTTGATCAGATCAAGTATTTTTAGATTTTATTTCTCATGATCTTATTGAATTATCCACATGATAATCTTAGCATGATTTGATCTGATCGATCGAATTTGTTGAATCATATTGCCTGAAGAATCCAAGATGAGTTTTCTCTCTCTAAAAATTTTCTCTCTCTAGAATTTTCTCTCTCTAAAGTCATTTTTCTCTCTCGATCGATTTCTCTCTCTTGATTGATTTATCAATGAGAAAATTCTTTCAATAGTCCTGATCTGATTCTAATGAAGAATCCTGATCTATGATTGTCAGACAGTGTACTGGCACCCACCTTAATCAGACCATGAATCTTTAGATTTGATCATCCATGATTCCGATCTAGCCATGATTTGATTTGATCATGTTGATTTCACCAATTGAGATATTGGATCAATCGTAATGTTGGATTGTGTCACCTGATCAATTTGAATTGTACCTCATGAATTCTCTCTCTTCTGATTTTCTCTCTCCACTTGATTTTATGAAATTGATGAAGAAATCTCGGTCCTATCACTTCGAATCTGATTTGATCTGATAGTCAAACTTTGGATCGTTTAGGTCCTAATTAGATTTTGATTAGATGAAATTAGATGATCGGACCCAATTTAAACCGTTGAAATATGGTATTCGTATTCTTTCTAATTATTGAAATTGATTCTGTATAGGATTGTGGATGTTTGATCATGGGATATCGCGATATGATCTATGAATAGAATTTTTGGAAGAAAATTTATAGAATTTTATGAATTTATTGGAATGCGTTCGAGGTAAGTAATATTTTATTTTTTTTAGATTTATCGATAAATTATAATATATTTTTCTGACATGATTTGTGAAACGATGCATGAATTGGATGAATGGTATTTTGTTATGAAAATATCTTATTTGAAATGTTATGATGAAGCATGATTGAATATATTGATTTCATGATGCATTATATTGATTGATTTCGATACTACATGATTATATGTTTTATTATCGAAATTAGAATATGAAACATGATTTATGAAGAATTATGATATAAGAAACAATAAGAATTGACAACCTGACTATGTAAAGGACCCTGCCAATGGGGGCATGTACGTTGGTAATTGATTGTCCTGAGGGTTTATGTCGCCAGCGAGACCAGCGACATGTCGTCAGAGAGACCAGCGACAAACCGCCAGCGAGACCAGCGGTTCCAAAAGACATGGCTGCCAGATGATTCGCAGCCTACCGCAAGCAGATACGCGGTATTATGACCCTGCCACAGGAAAAATATGGTCATAGCTCATGGTTGATGAAAAAAAATTGAAGAACAAAAGAAATTGAAATCCCGAAAGCAACTTGAAATTTCGAAAAAGAAATGAATTTGGTATGAATTATATTGCATAATTGAAATTGATTTCGAATTGATGAACTCTATATGCTTATTTTCTATAAATGATTATTTACTTATATGCCTGATGAAATCTGTTGAGAAGTGATCGTTGCTTACTGGGCTGTCTAGCTCATTACCTCTTATTTTACTATTTTTACAGATGTTGAGAAATTAAGATGATACAAGATATGAATAGAAGAGTGATCAGAAGCAGAATCTTCGTACTTTTATTTTAGGTTGAAAGGCTTATTGAATTTGATGCAAAGCCTTTGAATTGTTGTTGAATTTATTGAGATATTAAAGAAAAAAAAAATTTAGGTCATTATATTTTAGATTTTAATTGTTGACTAATTATTCCGCTGTTGTTTTAGGATAGTATGATAAGATGCCTTGCATGCTTATGGGAAGAGTTTTCTATGAGTATGCGGCGGTTGTCATGACCCTCGATTCAAAATCTTGGATCGGGGGCGTGACAACTAGATAATAGAATTTACTTACTGTCACAGCCTGTTAATGTGGTTCAAACCCCTGGTAAATGTCCTAGAATAGATAATGTGTCAGAAGTCTACCTTTGGCACTGTAGGCTAGGTCATATCAATAAGAACAGGATAAACAGATTGGCTCAAGAAAGAATTCTTAAAGTTGGTGATTGTGAATCACTTCCAACTTGTGAGTCTTATCTTCTTGGGAAAATGACCAAGTCATCTTTTACTGGAAAAGGTGAGCGAGCCAGTGAACTTTTGGGTCTGATACATTCTGATGTATGTGGACCCATGAGCTCAAGTGTAAGAGGTGGATATTTCTACTTCATAACCTTCACAGACGACCTATCGAGGTATAGGTATATCTATTTAATGAAGCATAAGTCGGAGTCGTTTGAAATGTTCAAACTATTCCGAAATGAGGTAGAAAAATAAACTGAAAAGTGTATTAAAACTCTTCGATCTAATCGAGGAGGTGAATACCTTTTCAATGAGTTTTTGACATATTTAAGGGAGAATGGGATTCTCTCTCAGTGGACACCTCCTGGAACACCACAGCATAATGGTGTGTCTGAAAGGAGGAATCGAACCTTGATGGACATGGTCCGATCCATGATGGAGTTTGCTGGTCTGCCGATCTCCCTCTGGGGATATGCACTCGAATTGGCTTGTTACCTTCTAAATAGGGTTCCGAGTAAGTTTGTAACCAAAACACCATATGAGATATGGATAGGACGTAGGCCAGTACTCTCGTATCTTAGGATTTGGGGATATCCGGCTTATGTTAAACGTTTAATTACGGACAAGCTTGGACCTAAGTCTGACAAGTATAATTTCATAGGGTACCCAAAAGAGAGCAAAGGGTATTATTTCTACCTAGCTGATGAGCAAAAGGTGTTTGTCAGCCTTAATCTTTTTAGAAAAGGAGTTCCTTGGTGAAGGGACTGTTGCCTCTAAGGTCTAACTTGAGGAAGTTCGGCAGGTGAAAAAATTGACATAAGTAGCTGAACTTGAACCGAATTTGGTTAGATCAGATTCGGAGCCCATTGTTCCTGCACCCTTAAGGCGATCTGGTAGAGTACCACGTCAACCGGACAGATACCATGGTTTTTTGATCCGGGATGGAGATCCTATCGAACTTGATGAAAACGATGAAGATTCGATCACCTACATGGATGCAATGCAGAGACCTGACTCTGAGAAATGGCTAGAGGCCATGAAATTCGAAATGGAGTCCATAAAGGTCAACGATGTGTGGACATTGGTTGACCCATCCGAAGGAGTAAAACCCATAGGGTGTAAATGGGTCTTCAAGAGGAAGAGGGGCACAGACGGAAAGGTGAAAACCTATAAAGCCCATCTGGTTGCCAAGGGATATCGTCAATGTTATGGTATAGACTATGATGAGATATTTTCTCCTGTGGAAATGCTCAAATCCATTCGGATTATGCTTGCGATAGCTATCCATCTGGACTATGAAATCTGGCAAATGGATGTGAAAACAACTTTCCTAAATGGAGAGCTGGACGAAGAGGTGTATATGATACAACCTGAAGGATTCACATCCACAGATGAGTCTAAGGTGTGCAGGCTACAAAGGTCCATTTATGGACTTAAGCAAGCATCCCGGAGTTGGAACATACGTTTTGATAAGACAATCAAGATGTATGGCTTCATTACGAACGGAGAAGAGTCCTGCATTTATAAGTGGGCTAATGGTTCAATTGTGGTATTTCTTGTATTGTATGTGGATGACATTCTCTTAATCGGGAATGATGTCCCTGCATTACAGGGAATAAAGATTTGGCTGTCGCCACAATTCTCCATGATGGATCTGGGAGAAGCTTTCTACATCCTAGGGATGAGAATCTATAGGGATAGATCTAAAAGGTGGCTTGGCTTATCCCAGTCCACGTACATTGATACTATGCTGAAAAGGTTCAGCATGGAGAATTTTAAGAAAGGCTATCTACCGATAGGCCATGGAATTTCTCTCTCGAAGAGGGATTATCCGATAACACCTCAAGAGAGAGAGCATATGGATAGAATTCTATATACTTCAGCAGTGGGATCTATCATGTACGCTATGACATGTACACAACTAGATGTGGCATACTCACTAGGGGTAGTGAGTAGATACCAATTTGATCCAGGGGAGAATCACTGGAAGGTTGTTAAAATCATCCTGAAGTATTTAAGAAATACTAAGGACCAGTGGCTTGTTTATGGTGAATCGGACTTGAGACTTATAGGGTTTACAGACTCTAATTTTCAGTCTGATCACGATGACAGCAAGAGTGTGTCGGGATTTATTTTTACCCTTAATGGTGGGACTGTCTGCTGGAAAGTTTCAAGCAGCACACAGTGGCAGATTCAGTTTGCGAGGTGGAGTATGTCGCTGCATCAGATGCTGCCAAAGAAGCAGTGTGGCTGAGAAAATTCATCACCGAGCTCAGAGTAGCACCCTCCCTTGTTGGTCCAGTTCTGCTCTACTGTGATAGCTCTGGAGTCATTGCTCAGGCGAAGGAACCAAAGGCACACCAGCGGACGAAGCATATTCTGCGCCACTACCATCTCATCCGGAAAATCATGGATCGAGGAGACGTCGACCTTCAGAAGATCGATGGAAAGGAGAACCTGGCCGACCCATTCACTAAAGCCATTGCGGTGAAGGAGTTCGATGACTTGAAGTCGAAGATGGATATTAGATACTGCACCGATTGGCTTTAGGCCAAGTGGAAGATTATTGGGAATAGTATCCCAAAGCCAATCTTAGCCTGTTGATGGTTGTGCTCTTTGTCGTATTAGTACATAAATCATAAATAAATAAAAGTTATTTTGCTATTTTTCATCACAAATTGTCATCTTCTAATGAACTCCTGTGTTGTGGTGAAGTCCTTAGGACTATTTAGACTCGACAAAGGAGGATTTGTTGTTTAGTCCTTAAATCTGTTCGTGACGAAATGATACATTGTTACCAAGGACAATAATGTTTATCGAGCATAGGTCATTGTGTGCCATATAGGTTGGTTGTCCTCTTAATCAAAGAGTGTGGAGACACTGGTATGGTATACAGGTGAGATGTAAGGGTACATCTGCACTGAACGTGACCGACTTCAGAGCTATCTCTGCTGTCAAGATTTGATCCGATGGGATATGGGTATAAATGTCCCTCCGACCTGAGACCGCCACAGTGACTTGCAAGCAACTCACTGCACTTAGGCACTGGACTACCTGAATTTCTAATTCAGTGACGGAAGGCTGCTGGGTGTAGTCAAGTACTTGACTTGTCGGTGCGTGTGTCAAGATGGGATTGACCACTCTAGTTCAGGAGCTATGTATAGTCATATTTCAATTTAGCAAAATCTTGGTCAGGATAGTCCTAGTGAGGAGTCACAGGACTGATTGAGTTGAGCACGACTCGGATGATCTAATCAGGGTTGACAGTTTAACCCTGAGTCATCCTAAACACAGGGGTCAAAAGGGATGAATTATACAGTAACCATATTCACGTAGGTTCTGAGTATTGTGATTGTGACTATTCGACCTATCCGAACATCGGGTACTATTGCTAGATGGTCACTTCGATTAGTACAAAAATTGGTTTCTGTGCTACCGGCTTAGGTTCGAACCTGCGAGGTCACACACATTAGAGGTTTCTATCTGATCTGATGGCTGATGAAGAGTCTTAATATTTGTGGACTATGAGTTCTACGTATCTGAAACTCTGTGATTGAGAATCAGGATTCTCTGATCATGAGTCCCATATATTTTGGGTACCGGAGTCAAGAGTCCCACTGGTTTGGGACTCTTCGATCAAGATTTCATATCGATGGACTTTGATACCCGATTGCCCATCGGATTTGGACTCGATATTTATGAGAGATTTAATTAGTGATTTGATCACTAATTAACTCAATTTGATTGAGTAATTATTTTTGGATCGAGTCCAATTGAATTGGATTTAGTTGGGTTTGACCTGATTAGGTTAAGAGTTGACCTAATCGTCGAGATGGTTTGGTCCCTAATTTGATCAGGGGTTGGGCTTAGTCAATTCTTGATTTGATTAGGATTTTATTGAGCCTAATTAAACCTAATTAAGTTGGGCTTAATTTAGTCTGATTGTGCTTAACCTATTTTGATTAGGTTGGTTCAATTAAGATTAAACCACCATTTGAAGTTGAATCCCTGTGCCACTTCATATCTCTGCACCCATTTGTATTCATGAGAAGTTTCTTCTCATAAATTTTCTCTCATGCAAAGCCCTTCCCATGCCCCACATTTGTGCGCCACATATGTGGATAAGGATGGTTGGTTGGCCATTCAAATTCAAAATAAAGTTTGAATTTGAATGAGCAACCAATCCATGCGCCATGTTCTTATCTTCTTTAGCGCCCCATATCTTACACGAGAAAGAGTTTCTCATGAAACCTTTCCATGCACAAAGTAGCCTCGCATCTTCTCTTCTCATGCCCAAGTGGATAGGGATGAGTTGGTTTGCATTTGAATTCAAATTTGATTTGAATTCAAATGTGTAACCACTTGTCTTTATCTTCTCACGCGGATAAGACACGTTCGACGTTGTTTTAAAAAGAGGAGAAGGATGGGGCATGCGTAGAATTTTTTGGAGAGAAAGCCTGGGGTGTGAGGAAGCCTTGTGCATGAGGTGAAGGTCCAAAACCTTCCAAGAGGAAAAGAAAGAAAAGAAAGAAAATTAGGCGCAGGGTTTTTCAGTGAGTTCCCTAGGGTTTCAGCCTGGGGTTCGGGAAGTGAGAAGGTGAGCTACGAGTGTCGTGAGCCCACCAAATTTCAGGGAGAGATTCATCAACCTCTCAAGCATACTTGCTAATAATTCAGAGTATCTAAAGAGTCAGTAGATATCGATCGAAGGAGTTCGATCAGCATCAACCGTCGAAAGGGCTCTACAACGAGCTAGCACTCATGAGGAGCCGATCAAATCGAGAGCTTCGTGTAGATGATCCACAGAGGTCAGACACACTGTGTTGCTGTATTGCAATGATCAGATCCTTCTGACGATAATCAGATTACGGAGATCGACTATCCGCATAAAGGTATTATGTTTTGAACACATAATAGTAAATTATTTATTGTTCAAATTTGAATTTCAAATTTAAATGCATGCATGCTATATATCATATTTAGATTCTAGTATAGGGTAAACATATGTTAATTAATTAGATTAATTAATTATTTTCACTGTAAAATAATAATTTTGAAAAAAATTTAAAATTACCATTTTACCCTTGCACTCAAATTTCGCTTCAGTGACACATACAATGATCTCTATCATCGTATTATTAAAATTTTTTCAATAGAACAATTTCACTCTAACTCAACAAAGATTATCGATTCAGAACAATCCTAGTGAGCTCTCACAATCTACCAGTGACACTTAGTAGTATGTAGTGATAATCCAGTAGAACTGAAATGAACCTCTAGATATAGTTAATATTATTGGGTTTTAGTGGTACAGTGAAAGGGTTAGGTGTTTAAAATTTTCATTCAAAACACCCGATGCATCGAAAACCCTAATGCCTAGAAATCCTTGACTATATCAATCAAAGAACAATAAATATAAATTTAAATTAAAAAAATATCTGTAGTGCTAATCCAATTTTCATGAAACATCTAAATATTCACCCTCTAATGGTGATCCACACAGAAATTGAATCAAGGACAGCTCTCTTTCTTCATCTTGCTTCAAGAGTTCTAGCCCCTAGAACTCGACTAGCCACCAATCGATCAAACCTTCCTTCAGACCTGAGTCTGAACCACTCAGAACCATCCATTGAATTTGACCACCTTTTTCTAGACCTATTCAACCTTTAGAGCTATTAGGATTAGGCTTGTCTTAAAAGAACAAACCTTTGTCCTAAACCCTAGAGTTGTAAGAGAGGGAGAAAGAGAGTGGATAGGGGATGTAAAAATTGAATGATCAACCCTTCTGCTATCTCCTATTTATAGCACCAGATGAGACACTAATACAGAAGGCATGCCTCATCTGGAAAGCCATATCAAGTCATCATATCACTTATCTGAGAGTCTTTAAACAGAAGGACTCTTTAAGATGTGATACATCGATTTCAGCCCTCTCATGCATGCATGCCAAGAATGAGATGCATTTGGCATCTCTTCTGACTTCAGATATGCATGCAAAATTGCCACATAATGCTTTATTCAAATAGAAAGGCTATCAATAAGTAACACCTAATTTGAATAAGAGTTCAAACTTGAGAAGGACTCTTCACCGGAGAGATGCGCAAGCACCTTCTCGCTGTCGCACACGTGCACGCCCAGAAAAGGGCATCAAAAGCAACATTCCAATATCCAATAATTTTTCCAATTTTTTTCATGTGATCAGAACTTAAAACTAATCTTTATCAAAAAAATTATTAGATAAAAAAGTCACTTAAGACTCCTTAAACAGAAGGAGTCTTCACATCCCTTCGTGCATCTAGAAAACCTGTCGTGCATGCAGCAATGTTCCAAGAATTTTTTCATGCATAATCTGATGGATTTTTCATACTTCAAATAGTGTACTAGATGGTTCATCATCTGATCTCATTACCATAAAAAATAGAGATCCAAGATAGAAGGACTCTTAGTTCATCTGCATGCCAAAACCAAATAGCACGTGTGCTCTACATATTTGTGCCAAGAGGCCTTCGCATCTTGGACTCGTGGTTTTTGGTGCTAAGATAAGATGTGGAACCTCTTTTTTTTGCTATTTCTAGGTAGCTTAACCTAATCCAATTGTCTACTAAATTGGGCTAGCAAATCAGCAAGGCATGAGATCAAATTGATCTCCAAAGGAGTTTGGGTTTCCACACGTGCTAGCATGCTTACCAGAACTCTGATTGAATCCAAAATTCCAATCAATCTTTTTCAAAAGGATCCTTGGTCAATTTCTATATGTGTGTGACCTATTAAGTTCTACATCTAATCAACAGTAGGTTTGGGTGCAAGTTGACCTAATTTGATTAGACTTTAATCTAATCAATTTAGGTCCAATTGGGCTAATCTGATTTCAACAATTAGAACTCTTTCTAATTGACGATCGAATTAAACTCTTTAATTCGATGAGACCTATAAATCAAGATTGACATCTAAACATATATTATGACTATTCAAAAGATATAAAATTTGATAAAAATATCAAATATACCCTTCAGTGACAATTGACCATGCAATATAATCTTTCAATCATCCTTGCACCTGAATATGTTCATGAGTATGGAACCATGTCAAACTCAAACACAATTCATATTGATTCTTAATTAACCAATGATGACTCCAATAAAGAAGTACTAGAAACTCTTTCTAATCTCCTTCCTACTTTTGATCAAAAAATTTTTCTTGAGTCATGTAAGAATGAGAATACACAGGATGCGATCTCTTCTTACTAGAAGTGATCAATTCTATGTTGATCTACTCACAACCTTCATACAAACTCCACCATAGCTAGAACACCCCATATATATCTTAATGCCATGTCTGGATATGAACCAAAATATGAGTTCATGTACATAAGATTCCATGGTGGCCTCAGGTCTAAGAATCACTTGCACAACTCCTGCTTAGAGAACCATCTTTGACATGTAAGTCAGGCTTCCATAAGATATTCTCTTTTATCGAGTCAATTCAATGAACTCATTTTTCAAATGAGCACCCACGTCCTTGTATTAGTGTCCCACATAAGTGGCTAGTGAGATCTGCCACCCTCTCCATCGAGCATACATAGGATATGCCAATCTATCTGAAATATTGATCTCTGACTCAATGCTCCTATGATCAAAAATATTTAGGATTAAGATTTTAGGGTTTTAGGTCTCACTAGCATGACCCATTCATGTCTCCTAAAACTATTATTCTAATCTTTGGGATTCATCATAATCTTAGTCATAGTAAAATGTAACTAATATGATGAATCAATGCCTCATTTTATTATCAAATAATAAATGTCATTACATGAGTTGGAAAATTACAAAGAAAAATCCCATCACAACACTTACGATTGGCTTATAGGGCACTCTTCTTTCAATCTCCCACTTGCACTAAAGTCAATCACCTTTGTATCTCAATCCCATACAATCAAGATGACGATCAAATAGCTACTGTGGTATGACCTTAGTGAATGAGTTTGCTATATTATTCTTTGTGTCTACTCATTCAAGGATAATATCTTGTCTCTCTATAATTTCTTAAATAAGATGGAAGCATCTAAAGATGTGCTTGGATCTTTGATGAGACCTAGGTTCCTTAGATTGAATAACAGCCCCAGTATTATTATAATAGAGTGACATCGATCCTTCAATCTTAGGAACGATTCCTAAATTCATGATGAATTTTTTCATCCAGATAGCTTCCTTAATGGCTTCACTAACAGTGATATACTCTGTCTCAGTAATTGAGTCAGCTACTATCTGCTGCTTAAAACTCTTCCAACTCACTGTCCCACCATTAAGGGTAAATACGTACCCTGATATCGACTTACTATCATCCGAATCAGATTAAAAATTAAAATCTGTATATCTCTATAGTTTCAACTCTGATCCTTCTCCATATATGAGAAAAATATCTTTAGTCCTTCTTAGGTACTTTAGAATATTTTTTATAGCTTTTCAATGATCCTCTCCTGGATCAGCCTGAAATCTGCTAACTACGCCTAAAGCATAAGCTACATCAGGCCTGGTACATAGCATGGCATACATTATTGATCCCACAGTCGAAGCATAAGGGATTTCATTCATTCTCTTTCTCTTTTCTGGTGTTTTAGGACATATTTTTTTAGAGAGATGTATACCATGACTTGCAGGTAGGTAACCTCTCTTACTTGCCTCCATATTAAACTTCTTTAATATGAAATCTATGTACCGTGACTGGGATAAGCCTAACATCCTTTCAGATCTTCTCTATAGATATTTATACCCAGTATATAGGATACTTCATCCAAGTCTTTCATGAAAAATTTATTCGATAGCCAAGTCTTGACCGATTGCATCATTGGGATATTATTCTCAATGAGCAGTATGTCATCGACATACAAAATCAAGAAGATAACAGCACTCCCACTTGTCTTCTTATACATACATGGTTCATCCTTATTTTTGACAAAGACAAACTCTTTGACTGTCATGTCAAATTGGATGTTCTAGCTGCTCGAAGCCTGATTCAATCTATAAATAGATCTCTTTAGCTCGCATACTTGATTTGCCCTTCCACTTGAGATAACTTCCTCTGACTAAGTCATATAGACTTCTTCCTCTAGATTACCATTGAGGATACAGTCTTGACATCCATCTGTCAGATCTCATAATCGTAGTATGCTGCTATAGCAAGTAAAATCTGGATGGATTTAAGCATAGCCACTAGTGAGAAGGTTTCATCATAGTCAATTCTTTATCTTTATCTGAAACCCTTCACCACCAACCTAGCTTTGTAGGTTTCTACTTGACCATCTACTCCAATCATCTTCTTGAAGACTCACTTGCACCCTATTGGGGTCACATCCTCAGGTGCATCAACTAAGGTTCACACTTGGTTGGTGTACATCAAGTCCATCTTAGATTTCATGGCTTCCAGCCATCTGTCTAAGTCTCTACTTATGACATCTTTCGAATAGATCAGTGGATCATCATCCTAAATGATGTTGATCGAATTATCATTCTTAATGATAAAATCATATCTCAAAGGTGCTTGATGCACTCTATCTGATCTTCAGAGAGGAGGTATGTGCGTAGATGTACCTCATTCTTGGGTACTTCTGATTGAGGATCTTCTTGTGGTTCATTCATAGGTATTTTTGGATCAGTTTGTAGATCATGAACTTCCATAAGTTCAATATTTCTCTCATTACCTCCTTTTTGGATGAATTCATTTTTTAAGAAAATGGCATACCTACTAACAAATATCTTTTATTCAATAGGATGGTAGAAATAGTATCCACTAGTTTTCTTAAGATACCCTACAAACCTACACTTGTGTGATCTAGCACTAAGCTTATGTCCAAAAATATTTTTGACATAAGCAGGACAGCTCTAAATCTTAAGATGTTTAAGATTAGGCTTTCTTTCCTTTCATATCTCATATGGTGTGCTTGCAACAAACTTTGAAGGCACTCTGTTTAAAATATATGTGGCAATCTCTAGGACATATCTCTAGAATAATATTGGGAGATCAGTGAAGCATATCATGGATCATACCATATCTATCAAAATGTGATTCCTCCTTTCTGCTGTACCACTTAACTGAGGTGTATAAGGAGGGTTTCATTCAGAGAGAATATCTTTACTTTTAAGATGATTAAAAAATTCACTGGATAAGTATTCTTCTCCTAGATCAGATCGAAGAACCTTGATACTTTTTTCAATTTATTTCTCGACCATACATTGATACTCCTTAAACTTATCAAAAGCTTTAGATTTATGTTTCATAAGATATACATATCCGAACCTTGATAAATCATCTGTAAAGATAATAAAATAGGAGTATCCTTCTTTGGCTTGAGTTGTCATCAGTCCATATATATCTGTATGTACTAGGGCTAACAACTCATTCGTCCTTTCTTTATGTCCATAAAATGGAGTCTTGATCATTTTACCCATGAGACAAGATTCACAAGTTCCCAATGAGTCATAATCATATGGATCAAAGAATTCTTCTTTGTATAACTTATTTATCCTTGACTCACTAATATGACTAAGGCGGCAATGCCAGAGATATGTGATATTCACATCTTCTTTCTTTCTTTTCATATTTCTTTCAATATGAAATATATTTTTATTGAGTATAAGAATTAAAAGATTATTATCAATATAACCACTACTATAAAATTTATTAGAAAAGAAAATGGAGTATCTATTTTCCATTAGCCTTATTTCATAACCTTATTTTAATAACAAAGATATAAAAATAATATTTCTAATAATCTTTAGTATATAATAATAGTCTTTCAATTTTAAAGTTTTGTCTGAAGGCAAATCAAGCATACAGATTCCCACAGCCTTTGTGCTAATGGACTCTCCACTTGCGCCATAATACTTGAGGTCACTTCTTTTCAGACCTTTGATATTCTATAGTCACTATAATGAATTATAAATATGTGATCCACAGACGATATTTAATACCTAAATATCAGAGTCTGAGCCACTCAATAAAAAATAGGTCTGTATCATATACATACCTTTTGGTGCTACACTTGCATCCTGCTTCAAACTTACAAGATTATTCTTGTAATTATACTCCCAATATCCAAATTTGCCATAACATGAATAGATAATATCCTTATGGACATCTTTTGTCTTTTCATTATAACTGATCAATCTAAGGTCAGAATTTTCAAAACATCAGAGTTCTTCTCTGATATGAACTTAACTTGCAAGTTTCTCAATCCATCCACATAGTTGGGATTAGTCAACATATTTTTATGTATGATATTATGCAGTGAAAATAAAGAAGCCATAATACCGACTTAAATCTGCATAAATAAGAATAATAGTATAAGTAGACTACTCATGTTTGACATGCATAACTAGATGAGAATTTTTAAACTAGTTATATCTCTGACTATTTTATCGGATATCATAGCCCTTTCCTATGGTAAATGAAAAATTCTAATCTGATTTCTTAATGGGGTTGAGATCCTAATTCCTCATTGAAGTCTTGTGGATATCACAATAAACCTCAATGAGTTCAAAGATAGAAAAATCTATCTAATTATATCTCATGCAACTCTTAACATAATTCTTACCTCTAAAAATACTCATAGCCCTGTGGATATCACAATAAATTATAGTATTTTATAGTTAAGTCAGATCTTTCATTTTCATACAGTCATATTTGAAAAATACTGCCCTTGTGGATATCACAACAAAGTAACATATCCAAAATATGCTGTAAAGCATCTAATATATACCAAGACAAACCCACATCAATCTCCATAGTAAGTCTTGTGGATATCATAACAAACCTACTATAGTTTTTGTTAGAATATTGACTAGGTAGAAAGAAGGCAAATATAGTATTCAAAATACTGAGCTACCATCATTCAAGATTCAAACTAATCTAATTGGTTAGAAAAGTATTAAGATTGGTGGGGGTACTCCCGTTGCTTTTCTTATACACCAATAAAATTGGCCAGGCCAGCAATAGAACCAATTAAATAACCACTACATTTGAAACACTTTTTAAACACCAACTGATTAAATAATTCAAAAAAATAGGTCAGCTATTGGTTCACAATACTATAACTTAATATAATTTTTATGAGGACTTTAATGGTCTCAAACACATCCTAAATCAATCAATCACAATGATGCACTAATATAGCTGTATCTTAAAAATCAAAACAACTAATCATAGCATCCAGTCATATCTCTAAGATATGAAAACATAATCATATAACATGATTATAATTAAGCATCTCAAGCATATCATATATGCATGAAATTCTAATAACATGCATCAATACAAAATACTCTTTTTATAGTTTTTCTTCTTGGGACATCACAGTGGTACCCCTACATGCCATAAGAGTACCCTATAGAATAGGAAGAGAGGGTCTTTAAATCTTACTTACTCTTATGATTGGATGGCCTGGTGATGAACTTCAATTAGAGTACTAAGCTACTAAGAAAGATTCTATACATGCATCATGCATTTTAACATAAAACATATCTCTAAGACATGCTAGGATTTGGATGTTCAATCGAGTTCAACCCTTGACCTGACTTAAACCAAAAACTAATGCTTGATCACAATCAAGACAATAATTTAATCTTTGATTATATAGATCAAAATAGGATTTGGTACCACTGTTGGATTTTAGTGGTGCAATGGAAGAATTAGGTGTTTAAACCTTCATTAAAAATATCCGATGCACCGAAAACCCTAATGCCCAAAAATCCTTGACTATATCAACCAAAGAACAATAAATGTAAATTTGGATCAAAAGTATACCTGTAGTGCTAATTCAATTTTCATGAGGCATCCAAATATCTGTCCTACAATAGTGATCCACATGAAAATTGAACCAAGGACAGTGCTCCTTCTTCACCTTGCTTCAAGAGTTCTAGCTCCTAGAACTCGACTAGCCATCAATCGATCAGACCATCCTTCAAACCTGAGTCTGAACCACTCATAACCACCCACTGGATCTGACCACCTTCTTTTAGACCTCTTAAACCCTTAGAGCTATTAGGATTAGGCTTGTCTTAAAAGAATAAGCCTTTGTCCTAAACCTTAGAGTTGTAAGAGAGGGAGAGAGGGAGTGGATAGGGGATGTAAGAATTGAATGATCAACCCTTTTGCCATCCCTTATTTATAGCACCAGATGGGGTACCAATAGAGAAGGCACACCTCATCTGGAAAGTTATATCAAGTCATCATATCACTTATTTGAGAGTCTTTAAACAGAAGGACTCTTCAGGATGTGATACATCGATTTCAGCCCTCTCACGCATGTATGCCTAGAATGAGACACATTTGGCATCTCTTCTGACTTCAGATATACATAAAAAATTGCCACATAATACTTTATTCAAATAGAAAGGCTATCAACAAGTGACACCTAATTTGAATAAGAGTTCAAACTTGAGAAGGACTCTTCACCGAAGAGACGCGCGAGCACCTTCTCGATGTCGCACACATGCACGCCTAGAAAAGGGTGTCAAAAGCAACCTTCCAATATCCAATAATTTTTTAGATTTTTTTTCACATGATCAACACTTAAAACTAATCCTTATAAAAAAATTATCAAATTAAAAAGTCACTTAAAACTCTTTAAACAGAAGGTGTCTTCGCATCCCTTCGCACATCCAGAAAACCTGTTATGCATGCAGCAATGTTCCAGGAATTTTTTTATGTATAATTTGATAGATTTTTCATACTTCAAAAGATGTACTAGATGGTTCATCATCTGATCTCATTGTCATAAAAAATAGAGACCTAAAATGGAAGGACTCTTAGTCCATCTGCATGCCAAAATCAAATAGCGCATGCGCTCTACATATTTGCGCCAAGAGTCCTTCTCATCTTGGACTCTTGATTTTTGGTGTTAAGATAAGATGTGGTGCCTTTTTTTTTGGCTATTTCTAGATGGCTTGACCTAATCCAAATGCCCACCAAATTGGGCTAGCAAATCAATAAGGCGTGAGATCAAATTGATCTCTAAAGGAGTTTGGGTTTCCACACGTGCTAGCATGCTTACCGAAATCTTAATTGAATCCAAATTCCAATCAACCTTTTTTAAAAGGGCCTTTGGCTAACTTTTATATGTGTGTAACCCATTGGGTTCGATATCTAGCCAATGGAAGGTCCAGATATAAGTTGACCTAATTTGATTAGACTTTAATCTAACTAATTTAGGTCCAATCGAGCTAATCCGATTTCAACAATTAGAACTCTTTTAAATTGGTGATCGAATTAAACTCTTTAATTCGATCAAATCTACAAGTCAAGATTGATGTCTAGCAATATATCATGACTATCTAAAAGATATAAAATTTGATAAAAATATCAAATATATCATTCAGTGGTAAGTTACTGTGCAATACAATCCTTCAATCATCCCTGCATCCTGAATATGTTCATGAGTATGGAACCATGTCAAACTCAAACACATATTCATTCGATTCTCAATTAACCAATGATGACTCCAATGAAGAAGCATTAAAATTTTTTTCTAATCTCCTTCTTATTTTTGGCCAAAAGATTTTTCTTGAGTCATCTAAGAATAAGAATACATAGGATGCGATCTCCTCAAGTGATCGATTTCATGTTGACCTACTCACAACCTTTATACACACTCCACCATATCCAGAATACCTTGTACATGTCTTAATGCCATACCTGGGTATGAACCAAAATATGGGCTCATGTACATAAGGTTCCATGGTGGCCTCAGGTCTAAGGATCACTTGCACAACTCTCACTTAGAGAACCATCTTTGACATGCAAGTAAGGCTTCCACAAGATGTTCTCTTTTATCAAGTCAATTTAGTGGACTCATTTTTTAAATGAGCACCCACATCCTTGTATTAGTATCTCACACAAGTGGCCAGTGAGATCTGCCACCCTCTCCATCGAGCATACATAAAATATGTCAGTCTATCCGGAACATTGATCTCCGACTCAATGCTACTATAATTAGAAATATTTAAGGTTAAGATTTTAAAATTTTAGATCTCACTAGAATGACCCATTCATATCTTCTAAAACTATTATCCTAATCTTTAGGGTTCATCATAATCTTAATCATAATAAGATGCAGCTAATATGATGAATTAATGTCTCATTTTATTATCAAATAATAAATATCATTACATGAGTTGAAAAATTACAAAAAAAAATCCAATCGCAACACTTGCGATTGGCTTATAAGGTACTTTTCTTTCAAATATGTGATTCAGTTCCTCTATCGTGAGTGTCAATTAGATGGCAGGTCATGGATAAATTATCAAATCTCATCATCAGTCATATGATAGATTCGATTAGGTCAAGTCTAGTTGTGACTTCTATGGAAGCTCTTTTTCATCAATGACACTGCTGTGGCCACAAACTCTTGGATTTAGCCTCTCAAATCTCATAGGACTATTCCTCTCTATCAAGATCGATAGATCCTATCTTGATGTGCACCTTACCCCTATAGTGGACCAACTATTACCAATATCTACTACAAGAGCTCATTGAGACCTATATTTATGTGTCAGTCAAACTCCAATAGTCTCACTGTAAGTAGCAGTACCATCTCAAGTCAAAAGACTAGTCACAACTACAGTATCGAGACAATCACTAACGATCGAATAGAAATCCAAGTTATCTCTCATATGGTCACACTCAGTACTAGTTGTTCTCTAACAACTATTCGTGCTCATCGTCCTGTGTCTCTACACAGTAGATCAGAGACTCATCTATCGTAAAGGAAGCGATCTGTGCGTCAGTCTATTCAAATCGATCACCATCCTCATGATGATCCTATGATCGAGAGTATTTAGGAATCAAATATATATCACTAATTCTCAATATTTTGAGAATATATATCAAAACCAATTCCATAGATGATTCAAGGATACATCACACTTAAATAAAAAATAAATTTACTCTTTTATTAATCAAATCAATGTATTGAGTATAAAATTGTGCTCTAGATTTATTATAATGTGTCAGCCATATTTGCTTCTAGGACATACATCTAACAATTTCTAACTTGTTCGTCTGTGTCATTTGATATGGACCGAACAATCTCAAATCTTGAGATGACTCAAACTTGATTTCTTACCATATCATATCTCATATGGTGTAGAAGGAACGATTTTAGATGAAATCCTATTCAGCAAGTAAATTACTGTTAATAAACTATAACCCAAAAAAAGATAGAAAGATCTGTGAAGCTTATCATGGATCGAATCATATCCAATAGGATTCGATTTTTTCATTCTGAAACTTTATTAAGTTGAGACATTCCAGATGGAGTCCATTATGAGACAATGCCATACTCCTTAAGATAATTTAGAAACTCTCTACTAAGGTATTCATCTCCTCAATCTGATCAAAGAATCTTAAAAAAATTTTTAGTTTGATTCTCTACTTCACTTCTGAATATTTTAAACTTTTCAAAGGCTTCAAACTTGTGTCTCATATAGTATATATACCCATATCTTGAATAATCATCGATAAAGGTTATGAAGTAGAGATAATCTCTTCTAACTGGCACATCGAATGGGCCGCACATATTACTATATATCAGAGCAAGTATTTCCATGGTCCTTTCTCCGTGTCCTATAAAGGAAAGCTTGATCATTTTTTTTTGAAGGCATGACTCACAAACTGGATATGACTCAAAAATCAATGGATACAAAAGTCTGATTTTCTTCAATCTGTTAATCCTGTCTTCTCCTATATGACTAGCCTTAAGTGCCACAAGTACTTTTGATTAATTTTATCTCTAGGCCATTTATTTCCTATGGCATTCACATCATGCTCGATATAGTTTACAAATACATTCATATATAGCTAAAAGAGATTGTTAATAAGAAAATTACTTTCAATTTTATTATTTTCAAAATAAATATTATAGTGTCCTTATAAAAACTAATTACATAGTCTTCTAGTGTCAAACAAGAGATAGAAATTAGATTCTGCTCATAGCAGGTACATAATAACAATCCCTAAGTATGAAACTAATATCTGATGGGAGTCATAGAGGGTATGTCTCCATAGCCATAGCAGCAACCTTTGCTTTGTTTTTAACTCGTAGAGTCATCTCACCTTCCCTCAGCCTCCTACTATCCTCAAGATCCTGCATAGATGTGCATAAGTGAGCACTAAATCTAGAGTTAATCATCCAACTAGATGTAGAAAAAATTGTTAGATTAATTTCTATAACAAGCATACCTTCAGAAGGTGCACCTTCCTTCTTGTTCTTTAGGCTAGCTAGGTAGCTAGGACAGTTTCACTTTCAGTGGTTGCTTTTATTGCAGTGAAAATATTTTCTCTTCTCAATGGCTTTCTTCTTCGAAGCATCCTTATTTGACTTGTTCTCGACCTTCTATTTTTTCACAGATATTTTTTTTCTTTCTAGTAGACTTTCTCTTAGAAGAAGTCTACTCCATAATGAGAATAGAGCCCTTTGAACTCTTCAAGGTTCCCTTAATTATCACCAACATGTTCACTAACTCGGCATTGGTGCATTGGATCTTGTTCATATGGTAGTTTACGATAAACTATGCATATGAATCTGTAAGAGACTGTAGAATGAGATCAATCTATAACTCTTTATCCATCGACATTTTGAGCTTCTCGAGCTCCTTTAGGTCCTTGATCATTGTCAAATAATATTTGTGGACCGACTACCCATCATGCATCTTTGCTTTGAAGAGTAGCTTAGACACTATTAGAATGGATAGTTTCATGCATGTATTTCAAAATTATTTTGAATTCAAGGCAGTGGAAGAAGATCTAGATTAAACAATTTAACCTAGCATGCATCAGATCTAATCTATAACTACCTATAGCCTGATCTATGATATAAACATAGCATGCAAATCTAAAATCTAATTATAGATCTTATCTATCAATTAATAGGAGATCAGATCTCCATACCTTCATGTGGGTTGATCTACACTGCAGCTGATGATCATGAATTTATTAGTTCTTCGAGCCACACATGCATCCGACCTCTATAGGTATCCACATGAAGCTCTCGATCTGATCAGAGGTTCATCGATTACTCCAGAATGCTAGCTCTTTTGCAAAGATCTGCTCTTGATGGTTGATTAATCTCTTTCTTTAGATATCCCAGACTCTCTTAGAGATGAAGAAGGATTGAAGGAAGAAGAGGTGGAGGAAGAACTTGAGAACTCTTTTCTCTCTTTCCAAAACCCAATGCCTAGATTTAGAACCCTAGGACCCTCTTCACGCCAATATGGAGTCGCCCACACCTAGCTAATGCCCAACCAAATTTTCTCTCTAGGAAACTTGGTGGAAATTTGATATCTCACGATGAAGAATAATGTTTAACACCAAAAGAACCTTTCTTTTTATAATTGGCATCCAAAAGAAGTTGGGATGAGACCAATCTCATCCAAGATAAGGATAGATTTCAAACTTGAATTCACAACAAGTTTGAATTCAAATTTAAACCAAAGTTGATCCATATCCAAGGCATGGAAGAGAGTGGGCAACAACACATTATTAGCATGAAAATTCTTCATGCAAAATAGATTTGCATTGAGAAAAAAATGGCATCATAAAGGGTGTGGTACAATGGGAGAAGTCCAAACCAATTTGGACTCTTGGTTGATTCAATTTGATCGCAAACCAAATCCAATTTGGTTAGACCCAAAGAGATGAGTGAACCTAATTCAATTAGGAACCTAATCTCCTTAATGAGATTCTAATCCAGTTAGGAATTAACTTAACCCAACTCCTGATCAAATCAAAAATTGGTCTCTCTTGCAATTGGGTTATCTCATAACTCAATCAGGCTTGATCCAATCAAACCCAATCTAAGTCAAATCGAATCTAATTCAATCAAACTTGATCCGAACCTTATTGTTCAATCAAACTAACTCAATTTACAATCTGATTGTTAATTAATCCTTCTATAATTCACTAACTCTTAGTGAATTATTTTATTACAACTTTTGTATAGGATTAATCATCAATCATAATGACGATTTGACCCTTTAACGATTTATAATCATTAATCAACCATCTGATTAGATAAAAAAAATTTTTTGTGTGTGATCCTATAGGTTCTATTCTATCCGATAGTGAGATATACTGTGATCTCCATCATAATATCATTGAAACTTCTTTCGATAGATTGGAACAATTTCAACTCTATCCATCGAGGGTCATCGATCATTAAGATGATGCTCGATGAGTCTCACAATGCACCAGTGATACCTAGCAGTATGTAGTAGCAACCTAGTAGAATGAAAGTATTTATTTTTTAGGTACAGTTATCATATGATTCAGTCTTTCTATCGTGAGTTCTGACTCGACAGAGGTCATGAAGAACTCATCAAACCCCAACATTAGTCATATACCAGGTTGGCTCGACTCGAGTTCATTTGTGAATCCCACAAAAACTTCTTTCTAGTACTCACACTTGCTTCAATCGAAGACTTCTTAAACTCAGTCTCGCGAGTTATATAGGACTTCTTCTTTTCTATCAAGATTGATAGATTCCATCTAGATGATCCTACTCCTAATAGTGAACCTGAATCCACTGAAACCAATATACACCGCAAGGACCTAAATGGCTAAGAGTCCAAGTTTAGGTGCAGTCAAACTAAGTAGCCTCACTACGAATAGTTAATGCACTATAAGTCAAAGGACCATTCACACCACTACAGCATTGAGCAAACCACTGATGAGTGAGTAGACATCCAAGTGGTTTCTCATATTGGTCACGCTCAGTACAAGTTATTTTCTAACAACCACCTACACTCTCACCCGTGTGCCCACACTATAGACTCAAAACTCATCTATTCAAAAGGGAGGCAATCCATGAATCGATCTAACCGGATCGATCACTATCCTCCATGATGATCCTTCGATTGAGAGTCTTTAGAAATTAACCATCAATATTGTATGTCTTAAATTCTCAATACTTTGAGAATATATAATATCATCTGTTAATCTCTAGGATAAATCATGGATACATAAAAATATGATTGAAAATAAAAATATCTTTTATTAATTAATAAAATTTTAGAAGTACAAACTTATGTCCTCAATTACATAATGCATCTGCCAACAATTGGCTTCTAGGGCAT